>NC_059295.1:2011953-2311953 GCF_017591435.1 Portunus trituberculatus
AAACAGAAAATCCAGATATTGTATGCCTGGCTGAAACAAAACTAAATGAGGCAATCAAAATAGACTTGGATAATAGATATAATGTATGGAGAAGAGACAGAGGGGGTAAAGGAGGAGGAGGAGTCATGATAATGTTAAGGAAGGAGATAGTGATAAACCAAGTGGAATGTGGGGAAGGAAAAGCAGAAGTACTATATGTTAAGATGCATATTAATAAAAAAGAGTTAACAATCATTGTAACATATGTGCCACCAAAAACAAATTCATGGACCAATCAAGAATATAAAGACATGATAGATGACACAATAAGGAGTCTAACGAGAATCGTTAAAGAAAGGAGAAAAGTGATATTAGTAGGAGATTTCAACTATAAAGAAGTGGACTGGGAAAATTATGAAAGTGGTATGGGGGAAGAAGCCTGGGGAGAAAGATTCCTGAACCTAATGATAGACAATATAATGGACCAGAGAGTAAAGGAATGCACAAGATTCAGAGGAAACGACGAGCCGACGAGATTGGACCTAGTTTTTACAAGGGGTATACAAATGAATGATGATATAAGATATAAGTGCCCATTAGGAAAGAGTGACCATGTAATATTAGAAATGGATATAGAAGAGGGAAAGGAAGATAGAGACGATTCATACAAAGGAGACCCATTAAATTACAGAAAGGCTGATATTGAGAGTCTCAAAAACTATTTTAAAAACGTAAACTGGGAGATCGAAAACTCAGAGACGATGCAAGAGAAGTATACAGTAAAACCTCGCTTGACGAACGTCTCTAGGGACGAACAATTCGGGAGACGACCAAAAAATTTGTCAATATATCGACCCAGGGGACGAACGATATTTCGGGGGACGAATGCGATTAAACAGCTCGCCGGCAGGCAAGCCGTTTGTGTGATAGCCAATCCGGCTATCACACAACAACAAAACAAAATATAAGCACAAAAGAAAATAGAAACAGGAACATATGAAAAATATTACATAACATAATCTCCGTGTCACCACGATTTTCTCCTGTTTTTCCTGGGCATGGTGATGTTACCGGCGCACTCTACTGTAGCTTCCTCGGCATTATCCTCACTGCTCTGGTGGCTCTCAGCGTTGCTGTCATCATCATTCTTGCCATGTCCAGGTACTACAGATTGTGGCACATCCATCGCAGCTGTTTCCTCGCTCGCCTGGCAAGGAACACCACCCTGCTGCCCGCTCCTCTCACACTGAGCATCACCTCCGAGGATCAAAGGAATTTCCTGGCCACGTACCTTTAACTTCCCTTCTTGGAAGTCGAAACTTGCTCCCACACACGTGAGGAAG
Source organism: Portunus trituberculatus (assembly GCF_017591435.1). Lineage (NCBI taxonomy): Eukaryota > Metazoa > Arthropoda > Malacostraca > Decapoda > Portunidae > Portunus > Portunus trituberculatus. The sequence continues at coordinate 2,013,276 of NC_059295.1, forward strand.
TCAATCCCCAGCAAGCAAGAGTCTTCCAAATGTAGAGACGAAGACTGGCAATCTTTCCATGTTTCCTACGCCGATGTTCACTATAACGGGTCTTCACATAGCGGCACTGACTTGTGACGCTACACAGCTGTTGTGTGGCTCTGGCACGCTGCGCACATCCAAAGTCCTCTCTCATGACTGTCTTCTCGGATCTTGTCTGTCTACCTCCCCATCCTCCTTTCCTCCATTCCATCATGCCATCAACGTCCAGTCTCTCAAGTAAATAACCTTTTCTTTTTTATTCTTTTTATTATCATTTTGATAGCATTTAGGTAAGTAGAACAATTTAGGCTTTTTATAATTATTTCGTTCATGTCATGCATACATTAAAGGTCTACTTTGAATGGGTTTTATGGACAAAAGTATGATTTTTTTTTGGTCTTGAACGGATTAATGGTATTTCAATACATTCTTATGGGAAAAATTGATTCAGGGGACGAACAAATCGGGTGACGAACAGGATTTAGAAACGAATTATGGTTGTGAGCTGAGGTTTTACTGTAACTTATTTTTTGAAATAACAAAATCAGGAGTCAGGGAATATGTCCCGAAATATAGACCTAAAGAAGAAGGAAAGAAAGATTGGTTTAATGCAAGGTGTGCTAAGGCAAAGGAGAAAAGAGATGGAGCATGGAAAAGGTGGAGGAGAAATATAAATCCAGTAAATAAGGAAAACTTCAAGGCAACGAGAAATGAATATGTTAAGGTGAGGAAGGAAAAGGATAAGAACTTTGAAAAAGACATTGTCGAAAAATGTAAGGAGCAAGCGAAATTGTACTACAGATTCATAAATGGAAAAATTAGGCAAAAAGAAACAATTAAAAGGTTAAAAGGAAAGAACGGGATGGTGGAAGACCCAAAAAGTATGGCAGAACTATTAAATAATAAATTTCCTGGAGGTCTTTACTAAGGAATCCAAATTTGAAAGCCCACAGGGTAATAGAGAGACTGTCTATATGAAAGAGATTAAAGTAACCAAGCTTGAAATAAAAGAGTTAATGAAGGAACTGGATGAAGAGAAGGCAATGGGACCAGATGAAGTCTCAGGCAGAATACTGAAAGAATGTAGAGAAGAACAAGCAAGTCCTATATACAACATCATAAAATGCTCAATAGAAAATGGAACAGTACTGGTAGAATGGAAAAGAGCTGAGATGATTCCCATATATAAGAGGGGGTCAGGGCACCAATACTTTTCCTCATTTATATTAACGACATGCCAGAAGGAGTGAACAGCTACATAAATCTGTTTGCAGATGATACGAAACTGTGCAGAGTTGTAAAGCAAAAGGAGGATTGTGAAATACTGCAAGAAGACCTAAATAAGATCTGGGAATGGAGTAAAAAGTGGGAAATGGAATTCAATGTGAACAAAAGCCAGGTCATGGAAATGGGAAAGAGTGAAAGACGACCCGTGGGAATCTATAAGATGGGAGATGGAGTTGAACTAGAGAAAGTAAAAAAGGAAAAGGAAATAGCAGTGAAGATGGAAGAAAACAATCAACCGGTAAGCCATATTGATAGAATTTTTAGAGAAACATATAATTTGCTAAGGAATATTGGAGTAGCATTTCACTACATGGACAAAGAAATGATGAAGAAATTGATAAGTACTATAATAAGACCCAGATTGGAATATGCAGGAGTAGTGTGGACCCCTCATAAAAAGAAACACAAAAGGAAGTTGGAGAGACTACAAAAAAATGGCTACAAGAATGGTTCCAAAATTTGAAGGGATGACATATGAGGAGAGACTAAAGGCTATGGATCTACCAACCCTGGAACAAAGAAGGGAGAGAGGGGATCTGATACAAGTTTACAAATTGATCAACGGAATGGACCAAGTGGATAATGAGAAACTGATCCTAAGAGAAGAATATGACACCAAGCACAAGATCGCATAGTAAAAACTGAGAAAGGAAGATGTCTGAGAGATATTAAAAATATAGTTTCCAGAGATGTATTGAGACGTGGAACAGTTTAGATGAAGAAGTAGTGTCTGCAACGAGTGTGCACACTTTTAAAGTAAGATTGGATAAGTGTAGATATGGAGACGGGGCCACACGAGCATAAAGCCCAGGCCCTGTAAAACTACAACTAGGTAAATACAACTAGGTAAATACACACACACACACACACACACACACACACACACACACACACACACACACACACACACACACACACACACACACACACACACACACACAGAGGCTACAAAAAATGGCTACAAAAATGGTCCCAGAACTTGAAGGGATGACATATGAGGAGAGACTAAAGGCTATGGATCTACCCACCTTGGAACAAAGAAGGGAGAGAGGAGACCTGATACAAGTCTATAAATTGATCAACGGAATGGACCAAGTGGATAATGAGAAACTGATCTTGAGAGAAGAATATGACACCCGAAGTACAAGATCGCATAGTAAAAAGTTGAGAAAGGGAAGATGTCTGAGAGATATTAAAAAAATATAGTATCCCGCAGAGATGTATTGAGACGTGGAACAGTTTAGATGAAGAAGTAGTGTCTGCAAAGGGTGTGCACACTTTTAAAGTAAGATTGGATAAGTGTAGATATGGAGACGGGGCCACACGAGCATAAAGCCCAGGCTCTGTAAAACTACAACTAGGTAAATACAACTAGGTAAATACACACACACACACACCTGTAAAACTACAACTAGGTAAACTAGGTAAATACACACACACACACACACACACACACACACACACACACACACACACACACACACAGTTTCCCGCAAAGATGTGTTGAGACTTGGAACAGTTTGAGTGAGGAAGTGGTGTCAGCAAAGAGTGTACATAGTTTTAAAGAAAAATTGGATAAGTGTAGATATGGAGACGGGACCACACGAGCATAAAGCCCAGGCCCTGTAACACTACAACTAGGTAAATACAACTAGGTAAATACACACACACACACACACACACACACACACACACACACACACACACACACACACACACACACACACACACACGAGACGCAGTAGAGGAAGCATGCAATACCGTCGCTCCTGAGAATCAGCTGATCTTCACTACCTTTGTTTGGGTTTACAGTGGCTCTGAAAAGTGTGGACTCATTTTTTTTTTTCATGAATACAGTGTTAAATAATAATGAGTGAGAAAGATATTCCATCTAAATGCAGGTATGTGACAAGGGAAAGACTGAAAGCTGATGATGACAATGTTGGTGAGGAGAAAGAGAATTTGAAGGCTTTGATAGAAACTTCACTATTTGATAGAGTCTTGACTATCAAATGTAAATTAGATAAATTGATAAAGGAGAGTATGGGAATGAAAGAGAATGAAGAACAGGATAAAGAGCTCCAGAAATTGAAAGAAAGGATAAAAAGAGTGGAAGAAAACGAAACTAGGCTAAGAACCGAAAATGAAGAATTAAAAGTGGAAGTAGCGAACTACAAGAAATTGATGGAAGAAGGACTCGGTAAAGCCGAGAAAGAAAAAGAGAAGCTAAAAGATCTAGTTAACAAAGAAGAAGAAAGAGTACAAGACGTGATTGAAAAAGAAGTACAAGCATGGAGAATCCAAGATAAGAAAAGATATAGAAAAACAAAACTCAGAAAAACAGAAGGTTGCAAAGATATATATATATATATATATATATATATATATATATATATATATATATATATATATATATATATAAAGAAAAATAGAAACGAGGAGGAAAAGAAGAGACACAATGTACAGGTGGCAGAAGCAAGAGAAAAAAATAATGAAAGGTTAGAGGAGGAGAAGAAGGCATTTTTTTGGAGAATTATAGGAGACAGGATAAGGAAATGGTATATAAAAGAGAAAGAAGAGAAAAGAATGGAGCAAGTTTAACTAAAAATGATAAGAACAAGAGATTAAAAATGATGTATACAAACATAGATGGGATTTTATCTAGTAAATTAGAATTAAGAGATTACATAAAGAAAGAAGAACCAGATATTGTGTGCCTGGTGGAAACAAAGTTAAATGAGGCAATAAAAATAGACATAGATAAAAGGTATAATATATGGAGGAGAGACAGAGTGGGTAAAGGAGGAGGAGGAGTCATGATGATGTTAAGGAAGGAGATAGTGGTAAATCAAGTGGAGTTTGGGAAGGAAAATCAGAAATACTGTATGTTAAGATGCATATTAACAAAAGGAGTTAACAATCATTGGAACATATGTGCCACCAAAACAAACTCATGGACTAACCAAGAATATAGAGACATGATAGATGACACAATAAGGAGTCTTACAAGAATCATTAAGGAAAGGAGAAAAGTGATATTGGTAGGAGATTTCAACTGTAAGGAGGTAGACTGGGAAAATTATGAAAGTGGTATGGGGAAGATGCCTGGGAGATAGATTCCTGAACCTAATGATAGATAATTTGATGGTCCAAAGAGTAAAGGAAAACACAAGATTCAGAGGAAACGATGAGCCGGCAAGATTAGACCTAGTTTTACAAGGGATATACCAATTAACGATGATATAAGATACAAGTGCCCATTGGGAAAGAGTGACCATGTAATATTAGAAATGGATATAGAAGAAGGAAAGGAAGATAGAGATGAATCATACAAAGGAGACCGATTAAATTACAGAAAGGCTGATATTGAGAATCTCAAGAACTATTTTAAAAACGTAAACTGGGAGGAGATGGAAAACTCATTAACGGTTCAAGAGAAATATAACTTATTTTTGGAAATATACAAAACTGGGATCAGGGAATATGTTCCAAAATATAAAGAAGAAGGAAAGAAAGATTGGTTTAATGCAAGATGTGCTAGGGCAAAGGAGAAACGAGATGGAGCATGGAAAAGGTGGAGAAGAAACAGAAATCCAGAAAATAAGGAAAACTTCAAAACAGCAAGAAATGAATATGCTAAGGTGAGAAAGGAAGAAGAAAAGAACTATGAAAAGGACATTGTCGAAAAATGTAAGGAACAACCAAAATTGTTCTACAGATTCATAAATGGAAAAATTAGACAAAAGAAACAATAGAAAGGTTAAAAGGAGAAAACAGAATGGTGGAAGACCCAAAAGTATGGCAGAACTGTTAAATAGTAAATTTCATGAGGTCTTTACTAAGAATCCAAATTTGAAAGACCACAGGGTAATAGAGACTGTCTATATGAAAGAGATTAAAGTAACCAAGCTTGAAATAAAAAGTTGATGACGGAATTGGATGAGGAAAAGGCAATGGGACCGGATGAAGTCTCAGGCAGAATACTGAAAGAATGTAGGGAAGAACTAGCAAGTCCAATATACAACATCATAAAATGCTCAATAGAAAATGGAACAGTGCCAGTGGAGTGGAAAAGAGCTGAGGTGGTTCCCATATATAAGAGCGGAAGGAAGGAAGAACCTTTAAATTACAGACCGGTATCACTAACTAGTGTAATATGCAAGATGTGTGAAAAAGTAATAAAGAAGCAATGGATTGAGTTTCTTGAAGACAACAAAATATTATCAAATAGCCAATTTGGTTTTAGAAAAGGTCGGTCATGTGTGACAAATTTATTGAGTTTCTACTCTAGAATAGTTGATAAAGTACAAGAGAGAGAGGATGGGTTGACTGTATTTATTTAGATCTAAAAAAGGCTTTTGATAAAGTGCCACATGAAAGATTACTATGGAAGTTAGAGGAGAAGGGTGGCTTAAAAGGAAGCACATTGAGATGGATGAAGAATTACTTAAGGGGAGAGAAATAAGGACGATAGTTAAAGATATGAAGTCCAAGTGGAGAACAGTAGACAGCGGAGTGCCACAGGGTCAGTATTGGCACCAATACTTTTCTCGTATATATAAATGACATGCCAGAGGAGTGAACAGCTACATAAATCTGTTTGCGGACGATGCGAAACTGTGCAGAGTCATTAAACAAAAGAGGATTGTGAAATACTACAGGAAGACTTAAACAAGATCTGGAAATGGAGCAAAAATGGGAGATGGAATTCAATGTGGACAAAAGCCATGTCATGGAAATGGGAAAAAGTGAAAGACGACCAGTGGGAATCTATAAGATGGGAGATGGAGTAGAACTAGAAAAAGTAAAAAGGAAAAGGACTTGGGAGTGACAATGGAAGAAAATAATCAACGGTAAGCCATATTGATAGAATTTTCAGAGACGTATAATTTGCTAAGGAATATTGGAGTAGCATTTCACTATATGGACAAGGAAATGATGAAGAAATTGATAAGTACTAAAATAAGACCTAGATTGGAATATGCAGGAGTTGTGTGGACTCCCATAAAAAGAAACACATAAGAAAATTAGAGACTACAAAAATGGCTACAAGAATGGTTCCAGAATTTAAAGGGATGGCATATGAGGAGAGACTAAAGGCAATGAATCTACCAACCTTGGAGCAGAGAAGAGAGAGAGGGGATCTGATACAAGTTTATAAATTGATTAACGGAATGGATGAAGTGGATAATGAGAAACTGATCCTGAGAGAAGAATATGACTTTAGAAGCACAAGATTGCATAGTAAGAAACTAAGGAGGGGACGATGTCTGAGAGATGTTAAAAAATTTAGTTTACCACAAAGATGTGTTGAGACTTGGAACAGTTTGAGTGAGGAAGTGGTGTCAGCAAAGAGTGTGCATAGTTTTAAAGAAAAATTGGATAAGTGTAGATATGGAGACGGGACCACATGAGCATAAAGCCCAGGCCCTGTAAAACTACAACTAGGTAAATACAACTAGGTAAATACACACACACACACAGATTTAAGTAATGGATAATGCTGGGCAGTGGAGCGAGAAAGTGTTACAGTTTACTATTGTTAATGTAATGGACCAGTGGGTGGAGTCAACAAGGTACAGGAGGGATGAAGAACCATCATTACTTGACCTAGTTTTCACTAAGAAACCAGAGCCCTCTCCAATCATACAATACCTTCGTCCAATGTGGAAAAGTGATCATGTGACATTAGAGATGCAAATGCAGGAGGAAGATGAGATAAGTTACAGGGAAGACTATAAAGGAGAGAGATTAAATTATGCAAGAGCAGATTTTGAAAAATTAAGGATTTATTGTGCTGATATTGAGTGGAGTAATATGTGCAGAAAGACTGTGCAAGAGAAATATGATATATTCTTACAGAAATACAATGAAGGAGTAAAAAAGTTTTTTCCTGTTTGTAAAGTTAGGAAAAAAATGCATGCTTGGTACAATGCTAGATGCATACAAGCAAAAAAGGCAAAAGATAAAGCGTGGAAGAAACTCTTAAAGCAGGGAAATGACTATAATAGACAACAGTACAAAGATGCTAGAAATGAATATATTAGAGTATGGAGAGAGGAAGAAATTTTGAGAAAGATGTAGTGGATAAAAGCAAAGATGAGCCCAAACTTTTCTACAAGTTTATAAACAGCAAAACAAAGAATAAGGAAACAATTGAAAAAATAATTAAAGAAGGGAAGACATACCAAACAGAGAAGGAAATGTGTGAAATAATGAATGAGAGCTTCAAAACGGTATTCACTGCAGAAGATGATTTCATAGAATATAATAGGACATTGGATTGCCAAGGATTACAAGAGATTGCAGTGCACAAAGAGGATATTGGAAGATTACTGGATAAGTTGAAAGTCAGAAAAACAATGGGGCCAGATTGTGTATCAGGCTGGGTGTTAAAAATATGTAAAGAGCAATTACTGGATCCTATTTAGGCAATAATTAAAAGTTCAATAAATGAAGGGAAAGTTCCACTAGAGTGGAAGAGAGCCAATGTAATATTGTCATTTAAAGGAGGAAAGGCAACTGAACCACTAAACTACAGACCATGTCACTTACAAGTATTGTAAGGAAGTTATGTGAAATAATTATCAAAGAAAAATGGGTTAATTTTCTAGAAGAGGAGCAAGTAATTTCAAACAGACAATTTGAGTTCAGGACAGGATGGTCATGTTTATCAAACTTATTAAGCTTCTACTTGAGAGTTATTGCAGGACTTGAAAACAGAGATGGATGGGTAGACACAGTATACTTGGACATTAAAAAGGCTTTTGATAAAGTCCCTCACGGAAGACTACTTTGGGAACTAGAGAACATAGGAGGACTATGAGGAATCTTGCTCGAACGGACAAGAGATTATTTGAAGGATAGGGTAATGATAACTGTGATCAGAGATACATACTCATCTTGGGGCAAAGTAACTAGCGGAGTGCGACAAGGGTCAGTGTTAGCCCCCATTATGTTTCAAGTTTATGTAAATGACATTCACTTTGGGATAAACAGTTATATAAATTCATTCACTGATGATGCAAAGCTGTTAAGAGTTATCAAAACCAGAGAGGACTGCCTGCTGTTGCAGGAAGATTTAAACAAGATCTATGCGTGGAGGAGGAAGTGGAAATTGGAGTTTAATGTCAAGAAATGTCACATAATGGAGCTAGGAAAGAGTAAGAGAAGACCAGTATGGAACTATTTGATGGGAGAGGAACAAATGATGAAGACTAAAGAGGAAAAAGATCTTGAAGTGATCATACAAGAAAATCTGAGCCCTGATGAACACATAAGCAAAATATTTGGGCTATCATATAAAATGTTGACTAATATTAGAGTGGCATTTCATTACAAGGATAAAGATATGATTAAAAAAAAATCATCACAACCATGATATGCCCAGGGCTGGAATATGCAGCAGTGGTATGGTCTCTGAGCTCTAAAAAGGATATAAGGAAATTGGAAAGGATACAGAAGATTGCTACAAAGATGGTGTTGGAACTAAAGGACCTCACATATGAAGAACAACTGAAGGAAATGGGACTGTCAACCTTACAAGATAGAAGAGAACGGGGGGACCTAATAACAATGTATAAGATAGTAAATGATATCGAAAAGATAGACAAAGAAGACCTGGTGCTATTGACAGAAGAAGATGGAAGCACAAGAGGACATGAAAAGATCAGGATGAGGCAGTGTGTGAAGGATATTGGAAAATACAATTTTCCACACAGAACAGTGGAAAAATGGAATGCATTGGATAATAGAATTGTCACAGCACATAGTGTACACCAGGGTTGCCAGGTTTTCTGGCTAAAAAGATGCCAAGTTATGGAAAAAATATGAAAAATGAAACTCATTTTTAATATGAAAAAATATGAAACTTTTATCTATTTTCATGGACATGTGACATGATGAGTAACTAAATCCTATTAAAATATAACTGAAGTTATAAGACTGTAGAATACAAATAGAATCTCACATGATACATCACTGATGTATCATGTGAGAAAAAAGATATTTAATTCAAGTGATGTAACATCACTTGAATTCCAGATGATAATAATAAAAATGGCTGAAACATATTATATTGTAGTCTTGTAGACTGGATCAGTTTCTGAAAATGTTTGTAATGTGTTAAATAAATATATCCTTTAAAATAAATATATCCTTTATATAAACATTTCCTTGAAATACAAAAAAAAAAAAAAAAAAAAACTCAGTTTCTGAAAAATCTCTAATTCACAGATTACAGAATAAATATATCCTTTAAAATAAATATATCTTTTATATAAATATTTCCTTGAAAATATATCCTTTGGTTAGATACCAAGATTACCAACTCTGCTGGGGCTCTACTGTAAATATATTCAAATGCATCATCGGATTCACAAATGTTTGCTGAACTGGTCCCTTCATACATGTTTTTGGTGGAGAAGAGTTGCAGCATCTTTTGATTAGGTACAAAAAAATCACAACATTTTGAGATCAGATCAAATCATAGGAAGATTCATATCGGGAAATATACCTAAAAAAAAAAACAAGTATTGGCCATTAGAATGTATTCATTCATATTACAAAGGCGAAACAAATATCACTCTACATGGAACATATACATCAATAGAAGTAATTCCTTCAGAGAGAGAGATAACTTATGAGATGGGAGCTGAGACTATTATTGAATGCAAATTGGTTTGGGGTTCTACTTAGAAAAAGATGTGTATATTTTAGAGTCAATAGAAAAATGACTTGCAACTTTATGCTAGTAAAAGAATGGTCTTTGTAAAGTAACAGTTTCATATCAAGGGGAAAAAAAAAAAATATGAAATTCTGAAAAATGAAACAATAAATTTTCCTGAAACACAATAAAAATATGAAAAGGCAGAATTTGGGAAAAAGAATGGAAATGGTGTACATTAATGGTATGGAATTGGGGGAAATAGGATAATTAGAATTGATCTTGGCGTGAAGTTTTTGAATGAGAGATATGTCATGATGGCTGATAACAGATCTGAGGAGATAATGAAATTTTAGCAGCTTTTCATGGGTGCGTGATAGAATAAAAAAGAAGGAAGTGATAAGAGGTTGACTGTACATAACTTTAAAGAAAAACTAGATAAATGGAGATATGGAGACAGGACACATGAGTGTGAATCTGTACAATACAACTACGTAAATAAAACTAGGTAAATACACACACACACACACACACACACACACACACACACACACACACACACACACACACACACTATGTCCATTGGGGAAGAGTGATCATGTGGTTATGGAAATGCAGATAGCAATAACACAGCGAAGGAAAGATGAGACATACAGGAGTGGTAGATTGAATTAGAGAAAGATGGACACAAAGTTTGAAAAATTATTTCAGAACATTAGATTGGGAGATGTTACAAATCAGAGAAGTGCAAAAAAAATATGAGATCTTTATGAAATATTATAAAGAAGGAGTTATGAAATTTGTACCAAAGTATAAACCGAGAGAGGAAGGAAGAAAGGATTGGTTTAATGCAACTTGTGTTAAGGCTAAAGAAAAGAGATGTGGCTGGAAAAGATGGAAAAAGAGCAGGAATATACTAAACAAGGAGAATTATAGAGTGGCGAGAAATGAGTATGTGAAGGTAAGGAAGAAGGAAGAAAGAAAATTTGAAAAAGATATTGTAGACAAGAGTAAGGAACATCCAAAATTGTTTTACAGGTTCATAAATGGTAAACTTAAAAAGAGAGTCCATTGAAAGATTAAAAGGAGAGCAAGCGATAGTAGATGACCCTAAGAATATAGCGGAATTGCTAAATAATAGGTTTCAACAAGTATTTACTAAAGAAACAATGTTTGTAAAGCCTCAGAATGTAGAAGGAAATGTGCACATGGATGACATTAAGATACCTAAAAAGGAGTTATATAAAATGTTGGAGGAACTTAAAGATGATAAAGCGATGGGACCAGATGAAGTTTCAGGAAAATTATTGAAGGAATGTAGAGAAGAATTGATAGATCCATTATATGATATTATAAGGTGCTCATTAGAAACAGGGAAGTACCAGTAGAGTGGAAAAGAGCTGAAGTGGTGCCCATTTATAAGGGAGGCAGTAAGGAAGAGCCTCTTAACTATAGACCTGTGTCTTTAACAAGTGTGGTCGGTAAGATTTGTGAGAGGGTGATAAAGAAATATTGGATACGGTTCCTGGAGGATCATAAGTTATTATCGGATCATCAATTTGGCTTTAGGAAAGGGAGGTCATGTGTAACAAATCTACTGAGCTTTTATTCAAGAGTGGTTGACAAAATACAAGAGAGAGGGATGGATGGACTGTGTATATTTGGATTTAAAAAAGCTTTTGACAAGGTACCTCACATGAGACTGCTATGGAAATTAGAGATTTATGGAGGACTGAAGGAAAAGTGTTAAAGTGGATGGAAAACTACTTGAGATGGAGGAGATGAGAATGGTAATAAGGGATGCAAAGTCGGACTGGTTGGTGGTGGAGAGTGGAGTCCCACAAGGTTCAGTGCTGGCACCAATACTTTTCCTTGTCTATATTAATGATATGCCAGAGGAGTAAACAGTTATATTAATTTGTTTGCGGATGATGCGAAGTTGTGTAGGTGTGTGAAGAGTGAAGAAGATTGTGAAATTTTACAGGCAGATCTGGATAGATTTGGGAGTGGAGCAAGAGGTGGAAATGGAATTTAATCTGAGCAAAAGTCATGTGATGGAGATGGGGAAGAGTGGAAGACGGCCAAGAGGGTCATATAAGATGGGTGAAGGAGTAGTGTTGAAAAAGGTGGAAAAGGAAAAGGATTTGGGAGTGATAATACAAGACCATGGGCAGTTTGAGGCTCATATTGACAAGATGTTTGGAGAAACATATAATTTGATTAGAAATATTGGATTAGCCTTTCATTATATGGATAAAGATATGATGAAGAAATTAATTAGTACGGTAATTAGACCAAGATTGGAATATGCTGGGGTGGTTTGGTCCCCTTATAAAAAGAAGCATATAAGGAAGTTGGAGAGATTGCAGAGAATGGCAACAAAATGGTTCGAATTGGCAGAAATGACCTATGAGGAGAGATTAAAAGAAATGAATTTGCTTACCTTGGAACAAAGAAGAGAAAGAGGAGATTTAATACAGGTTTATAAACTGTTGAACGGTTTGGATGAAGTGGATAATGAGCAAATGATGTTGAGAGAGGAAAATTTAAATAGAACTATGAGATCGCATAGTAAAAAGATAGTCAAGGGAATATGCTTGAAGGATGTGAAGAAATATAGTTTCCCACAAAGATGTGTGGAGGTGTGGAATAGTTTGAGTGAGGAGGTGGTGTCAGTGAGGAGTGTGCATAGTTTTAAAGGAAAGTTGGATGTGTGTAGATATGGAGACGGGGCCACACGAGTATGATTCCCAGGCCCTGTAAAATTACAACTAGGTGAATACAACTAGGTGAATACACACACACACACACACACACACACACACACACACACACACACACACACACACACACACACACACACACACACACACACACACACACACACACAAGGTGATAGATGAAGAGAAATCTAGAAGAAATGAAGAATATAAAGTGGGAAGATGGAATTATGCCAAGACAGATTTTGGAAACCTAAAGAAATTCTTTCAAGAGACAAATTGGATGAAATTCAAGAGTGCTAAGGAGCAAATGAAAAGTGGAAGGAATTTATAAAATATACAAAGAAGGTGAGAAAAATTTGTACCAATAAGACAACATAGAGAAGTTGGAAAGCAGGACTGGTTTAACGATAGATGTGAAAAGGCTAGAACAAGAAAAGAGGATGCATGGAAGAGGTGGAGAAGGAAAAGACGGATTAAGCAGTGGGAAAGTTACAAAAGAGCAAGAAATGAATATGTGTTGATTAGAAGAGAAGAAAGAAAGAAACAAGAAAAGGATATAATTGATAAATGTAAAGACCAACCAAGGCTTTTTACAGACATGTGAACAACAACATCAAAAATAGAGAAAGTATTGAAAGTTTAGAAGTAAATGGAGTATGCAGTGAAGATCCCAGGAAATGGCAGAGGCTATGAATGGATGCTTTCGGAAGGTATTCACAAAGGAGACTGCTTTTGACAAACCACTGGTAATGGAACAGAAAGGGATTATGAAGGAGTTTCAAGTAACTGTGGAGGAGATCAAGAATATGATGGGGAGTTTAGAAGTGAGAAAAGCTGTGGGACCTGATGGGGTATCAGGATGGATTTTAAGAGAATGCAGGAGCAACTGGCAGAAAAAGTTTGTGAAGTAATTGATGCCTCATTAAGGGAAGGTGTAGTGCCCCAAGACTGGAAAAGAGCTAACATTGTCCCAATCTATAAATCAGGTAACAAGAGAGACCCATTGAACTATAGACCAGTGTCACTTACAAGTGTGGTAGCTAAGATGTGTGAGAGGGTGGTGAAGAATAGATGGACAGACTTCTTGGAGAAAAATGACATACTTTGTGAGTGTCAATTTGGTTTTAGAAAGGGCGTTCATGCACGACAAACCTGATATGTTACTATTCGAGGGTGATAGATGTAATACAGGAAAGAGATGGTTGGGCTGATGGAATATATCTGGATTTAAAAAAGGCCTTTGATAAGGTACCACACCAGAGACTGATCTGGAAACTTGAAATGGTAGGAGGAGTGCATGGCAGTTTACTAAAATGGATGGAAGACTTTTGGTAGGAAGAGAAATGAGAACAATAATTAAGGACAGACCATCAGAATGGGGCTTGGTGGAGAGTGGAGTTCCACAGGGATCAGTGTTGGCACCAGTAATGTTCGCAGTCTACATAAATGACATGGTGGATGGGGTGTCCAGTTATGTGAGCCTATTTGCAGACGATGCAAAATTGTTAAGAAAAGTGAGATGTGACAAAGATTGCGAACTACTCCAGGAAGACTTGGACAGAATATGGAAATGGAGCTGTACATGGCAAATGGAGTTCAACACGACAAAATGCAAGAAAATAGAGTTTGGCAAGAGTGAAAGAAGAATCAGGAGTATGTACAAGATAGGAAATGAAGACATAAAACCAGTCATGAAGAAAAAGACCTTGGGGTGACAATTACCAATGACCTATCGCCAGAGAGACATATAAACAAAATAATTGGAGAAGTATTGAACTTATTGAGGAACATAAGAGTGGCGTCAGTATATCTAGATGAAGAAATGATGAAGAAAATAATTACTGCAATGATAAGACCGAGGCTTGAATATGCAACAATACAGTGGGCTCGAACTTAAAGAAACACATAAGGAAACTAGAGAAAGTACAGAGGGCTGCAACGAAAATGGTGCCTGACTTAAGAGATTTGACTTATGAAGACAGACTGAAAAGAATGCAACTTCCAACCCTGGAAAACAGAAGAGAAAGGGGAGACCTGATAGCAATATACAGAGTGATGATTGGCATGGAAAAATGGATAGGGAAGATCTGTGTATGTGGAATGGAAGAATGTCGAGAGGGCATGGGAAAAAACTAAAAATGGCCACTTATAGGAGAGATGTGAAAAAATATAGCTTCCCTCATAGAAGGGTGGAAGCATGGAATAGTTTAGACGTGGAAGTGGTCAACGCAAGGAATATTCATGATTTTAAGAAAAAGCTGGACATTAATAGATATGGAGACGGGACAACACGAGCATAGCTCTTTTCCCGTATGTTACAATTAGGTAAATACAATTAGGTAAATACACACACACACACACACACACACACACACACACACACACAAAGGAAGGAAGAGGAAAGAAACTATGAAAAGGACATTGTCGAAAAATGTAAGGAGCAACCAAAATTGTTCTATAGATTCATAAATGGAAAAATAAGGCAAAAAGAAACAATAGAAAGGTTAAAAGGAGAGTACAGGATGATGGAAGACCCTAAAAGTATGGCAGGACTGTTAAATAGTAAATTTCAGGTCTTTACTAAGGAATCCAAATTTGAAAGGGTAATAGAGAGACTGTCTATATGAAAGAAATTAAAGTAACCAAGCTTGAAATAAAAGAGATGATGAAGGAATTGGATGAAGAGAAGGCAATGGGAATGGATGAAGTCTCAGGCAGAATACTGAAAGAATGTAGGGAAGAACTAGCACGTCCTATATACAACATCATAAAATGCTCAATAGAAAATGGAACAGTACCAGTAGAATGGAAAAGAGCTGAGGTGGTTCCCATATATAAGAGTGGAAGAAAGGAAGAACCCTTAAATTGCAGACCGGTATTACTAACTAGTGTAATATGCAAGATGTGTGAAAGAGTAATAATAAAACAATGGATTGAGTTCCTTGAAGACAACAAATTATTATCAAATAGCAAATTTGGTTTTAGAAAAGGTTGGTCATGTGTAACAAATTTACTGAATTTCTACTCTAGAATAGTTGATAGAGTACAAGAGAGAGAGGGATGGATTGACTGTATTTATTTGGATTTGAAAAAGGCATTTGATAAAGTGCCACATGCAAGATTACTGTGGAAGTTAGAGGAGAAGGGTGGCTTAAAAGGAAACATTGAGATGGATGGAAAATTATTTTAGGGGGAAAGAAATAAGAATGGTAGTTAAAGATATGAAGTCCATGTGGAGAGCAGTAGAAAGTGGAGTGCCACAGGGGTCAGTATTGGCGTTAATACTTTTTTCATATATATATATATATATATATATATATATATATATATATATATATATATATATATATATATATATATATATATATATATATATATATATATATATATATATATATATATATATATATATATATATATATATATATATATATATATATATATATATATATATATATATATATATATATATATATATATATATATATATATATATATATAAGTGACATGCCAGAGGGAGTGAACAGCTACATAAATATGTTTGCGGAGGATGCGAAACTGTGCAGAATTATAAAGCAAAAAGAGGTTTGTGAAATACTGCAGGAAGACCTAAATAAGATCTGGAAATGGAGTAAAAAGTTGGAGATGGAATTCAATGAGACATATAATTTGCTAAGGAATATTGGATCAGCATTTTACTACATGGGCAAATAAATGATGAAGAAATTGATAAGTACTGTAATAAGACCCAGATTGGAATATGCAAGAGTTGTGTTGACCCTCATAAAAAGAAACACATAAGGAAGTTGGAGAGACTACAAAAAATTGCTACAAGAATGGTTCCAGAATTTGAATGGATGACATATGAGGAGAGAGTAAAGGCTATTGATCTACCAATCCTGAAACAGAGAAGGGAGAGAGGGGATATGATACAAATTTATAAATTGATCAACGGAATAGATAAAGTGGATAATGAGAAACTGATCCTGAGAGAAGAATACTGGTAACTCTTGACTTACGCGTGTTTGATTTACGCGTGTTTGATTTACGCGTTTTTGTTATAATTCGACCCAAAAAATATAATTTATTTAATTTACGTGATCGGTTTGCTTATACGCAATTTGGCCCAACCGCATTTTCAAATTGAGCGCCAGATGCAATTTCAAACTGCACGCCAGAGAGTTCTACAGCTAGCCGATAGGTGGGAGGTCTGGGGCCGGATCCAAGAAGCAGGTTGTTGTTTATGTTGGTACAGATAATCTCCATAGCAACCTCCTGCTCACATACCAACCTTTGTTAAATAGCATCCACAAAGATTCGTTGCTGTTAGCAGGTGGAGGTTGGTAGCTTGCCTAAAAGTGCTCATTGGCTGACAGGAACTGGAGCCAAGAAACTTTAACAACGTCAGAGCAACCTCCTGCCGCGAAATGGCATCCATGAACGCTTGGAGGGATGGTAACGAGGTTGCTCTTAGGTTGCTGGTAACACCCCTCCAGGTGGTGTTACTGTCTTGTATATGCATTTATGTTCACAAAACAACATTTCTATTAGCTTTTTACAAACCTTGCCCTCAAGAAAGGATTTTTTTGTAATCCATAAAGTAAAATCTTAAATGGAATACCAAAAAATAAAGCAGAGATGAGATCGCCCACAGACGAGGTGGAAACTTGCGGCGACTCGGCCGGTTCTTCTTCTTGTGACCCTTTTTAGCTTGCGTGTTGTTTTTCACGATATTTATGTTTCCACTCCTCTATTGCATGCTATAATGGATATCATATCTTAGTATTCATGTACGCTCATGCCATGAGGATAACCTCGACTCTGTGGCACTGAGTGATAGTGAATTACTAATGAAATACCACGGTATTTCATTAGTAATTCACTATCACTCAGTGCCACGGAGTTGAGGTTATCCTCATGGCATGAGCGTACATGAATACTAAGATATGATATCCATTTCACATCACGAATTTCAACTGACGTCACAGCGGTAGCCAACGAGATGCCATGCTATCATTCCACCGTCAGTTGGTTGCTACCTCCTCGCATTCACGCATCTAGCCGCTCCTGCTCCGTTCTACTCCAAGCAACGTCTCGCTGGGTAAGCTTTCTCCTATACAGTCCTAAGTTGACTGTAGGTGAAAAGCACATCGATGGACTACATTTTTCTGATAGGCAAGCAGTGTGGAGTTTGTACAGGGGTTAATGCCGCCTTACGGTGATGCCATATGGTGTATTATGACCGTCTTGTCTCTCTCTTTTATTGAGCAATGTGATGTTGGGCACGGAGCAGTCTCTTCCTCTGCCCCTCTCCCTTTCGTCGTCTTCAGATGGGAAGAAAAGGAAGTGGTGCTCGATGGATGATTCCAGTCCTCCTCCACCTTGCGCTTCACCACCATCACTCCTGGGGCCAAGGTCGGCAGGCGCCACGTCAGAGTCTGCTGTGTTTTAGAACAGAGTTGCCTTGGATAGGCTGTCTAGCCTAGTGTTGGGCCTTATTGACAAGCTGAACAGGACCCCAGCACCGCCGGATGCATCTACAGACACCGGGAATGACTTTAGTGGATTTCATGCCCTCTTGTCGTCTGAAGACGAGGCAGGGGTTGCCCCTGCTAGCCAGCCGGACCCTCTTGACGGGTTAGACCACCTCACCCGTGACGATGATGTGGATGAAGATTTTCTGAGGGCTTTGGGTGACCTTTCTGGCCACTTCCATGGCAAGGAGGAGAAGGGAGAGCTGCTCGCCGACAGCTTGGCCACTATCCTCAATGCCAGCCTTTGCTGACGGCCTGTGTCTGAGAGTGTGAAGTTAACATGTGCAAAGATTAAGCTCTCGAGTAATGTGGCGAACCTCACGACGCCTGTGACAAACGTGGCTATAACCAAGGCCATAAGTGTGAATGGAAGGCTGGTAGATGCCAAGCTTTTCCAGACTAACTGCCTGTTGACAAAGGCAATAGTTCCCATTGCTGTGTGTGTTAATGACATTGGACAGAAGAAGGGTAAGAGCTTGTCGTGTTATTTAGATGGCCTTAATAGTTGTTTGGGCCTTCTTTCTTCAGCAGTGAATTACCTCAACCAGTTGCGGAAGAACGTGGCCCGAGTCCATGTCCGTGACTTGGCCATGGTCGATCTCTGCAAATGGGAGTGTGAGGTGGGTCAGCAGGAGTTATTTCCCTTTGATGTGACCTGCAAGTGTGAGGAGATCCACAAGGCAGGTCGGCTGGGCCGGCTGTTCATCTGCTCTTCCTCCAAGACGTCTGGCAAGAGGTTTTCTTCCTCTTCACGGTCATCACACTGTCCCTCTCAGGCTCACTACCAGTCCTGCCCTCGTTCTCAGACCCGGCCTTTTATTTGGCTAGCGGCCTCCCCATGGGAGGGGGATGCACGGGCCGAAACTACACCAGCACTAACCCCTCTGGTGAGTTCCTCAATTCGACAATTAGTTAATACTCCTGATAATTTTAGAGGAGGTAAGATTATTTCTGCTGAGTCCATGTGGAGGTCTCTGACTCAAGATTCCTGGATTTATGATGTGGTGAGGGGGAAATTTTCTTGATTTTGTGTCTTTGCCTATTCAGCCTGTACCTCCTCGTCCTCTAACCCTGTCTCAAGCCGATGATTGGGCTTTGGACAATGCTTTACATCACTTCCTTATTCAGTCAATTGTGGAGCCTTGTTTACCTGATGTTCATGGTTTCTTTTCAAATGTTTTTCGCAGGAGGTTGCCCAGTTTTTCCTTCGTTCCTGGAGAACTAGTACTAGGGCACAATATAGGCCGCATATCAGCAGCTGGTTGTTGTTTTGCCTCCGAAGGAAAACTGATCCGTTTCAGCCACCTGTGAGTATCCTGTTGGATCACCTTTTGTTACAATATCAACGCAGCACAGGTCGGGGATACAGCTCCATGAATACAATCCGTTCAGCCATCTCTGCTATTGCTACTATTGATGGTCATCCTTGCAGGACATCATCCGTTATTCTCTTGGTTTATGAAGGCAGTTTTCTTAGAGAGACCTTCTCTTCCACGCTCCCATACAACTTGGGATCCTCAGGTAGTGTTGGATTATATCTGTGGTCTTGGCCATACTGTGGACTAGTCTCTTCTTCAGTTGTCAAGAAAACTAGTTATTCTTATGTTTTTGTTGTCAGGCCACTGCAGTCAGACCTTACATTTACTAGATCTTAGAAACATGTCTGTCACAGAGTCTCGGGTTGGTTTTGGGATTGGAGACTTATTAAAAACTTCTCGTCCTGGGGTCCACATGTCAGGCTTGTTTTTTGATGCCTACCCACATGACAGCCGCTTGTGTGTTCTTGACACCATCAAGCATTATCTAGATAGGACTAGCTCCATCCGTGGGTCACTTACGGGTTTTTTCCTGACTATACAACCTCCGGTTCGGTTGGCCTCCCGGGATACATTGCGATGTTGGGTGAGAGACGTGATGGGAGCTGCTGGTATTGACATTACTGTCTTCTCTCCCCATTCTACTAGGTCAGCCTCTTCCAGTAAGGCAGCCCGGATGTTGCTTCTTGCTACAGTAGTCTCCACCATTGGATGGGCGAGGGAGTCTACTTTTGCCCGACACTATCGGAAGCCTCTTGCCCAGCAGGTCCAGTTTGCTAGGGCAGTTTTGTCATAATGCTTTTGTTCTTTTCTCATGTTAAATTTTGTAAGGGTTTGTGAACCCCTTCTTAGGTTTGCAAAGTGGGGAAAGAATTTTTTTCTGTAAGTTTCCAGGGATTGGGTCCCATAATGTTCAAGATATACTATATGTACTTGGTTGTGGCATAAACTTAGGGACAAAAATTTGTTCTGTACCCTGTGGAAGGTTCTTGGGACTTTTTGGTGATACTGTCCTGAAATACATGTGATGGGTCTTATGTTTGCTATTTTGGTATTTTCCTTACCAATGTTCTGAGTATTGCGTTTCATTTTTTACCTGGATTTTGTAATTTAGTAGGTTTGAGGAATCTCTCTAAAGCTCTCGTTGGCTACTGCTGTGACGTCAGTTGAAATTCGTGACGTGAAATTGTAAGATTAAATGAGTACTTACCAAGTATGAAGTTTGATCGTAATTTCACGAACATTCAGCGACGTCACAGTGGTGTACAATGCCCTCCCTCCCTACCCTGTCTGTTTTGTGATCCTCACTTTAGGGCGAAGGGTCCTTGCGGTAATTTGTAACTGCTTCCTCAAACCTCCTCTCTAAAAGTGACCAACGGTGGAATGGTAGCATGGCATCTCGTTGTACACCACTGTGACGTCGTTGAATGTTCGTGAAATTACGATCAAACCATACTTGGTAAGTACTCGTTTAATCTTACAATTATAGCAGGCAATAGAGGAGTGGAAACATAAATATCGTGATGAAAGCAACACACAAGCTAAAAGGGTCACAAGAGAAAGAAGAAGCGGCCGAGTCGCTGCAAGTCTCCGCCTCGTCTGTAGGCGATCTCATCTCTGCTTTATATTTTGGTATTCCATTTAAGATATCACTTTATGCATTACAAAATAATACTTTGTTGGGGGCAAGGTTTGTAAAAAGCTAATAGAATTCTTTTTTTTTTTTTTATGCCATGTGGGCTTTTCATGGGAATTTATGGGCTAAAGGGGGTATTTTTGTGAACATAAATGCATATATAAGACAGTAACACCACCTGGAGAGGTGGTGTTACCAGAAACCTGAGAGCAACCTCATAGCAACCTCGTTACCGTCCCTCCAAGCGTTCAAGGATGCCATTTCGCGGCAAGAGGTTGCTCTGACATTGTTAAAGAATCTTGGATCCAGCTCTCGCTCTTCTCATGCCTCATGTGCAGTCTGCCAGCACTGAGTACAGATGGAATCTCTTCAATCTGCCTATAATTCACCAAGATGGCCCCAAAACGTCCTTCATCTTTTTCTGCATGTGGGGTTATTTTTGATAAATGGATTTTTTTATAAAGTGGTAAAGCTCAGAGGAAGATGGTGACTGACTGTGGTGTGAGTGGTGAAGGCATTGACGCAGTGAGTGTTTTGTTTATGTATTCTTTGTTTTGTTGTTTTCTCTTATAATATTTTGCTTTCTCATTATTTCTTGCTTTTCCCTATACTTTAAATACACTTCTAATATTTAGAATGGTAGATAATAAAAACATGTTGATTTAGCCAAATGAATAGAGTATTTTGTCCAAATTTTTTTGGAGCACATCCCGCATCCCCCCTATTATCTATTGTTTCTTATGAGAATTACATGTTCGTTTTACGCGAATTTTGATATACGCGATGCCTCTTGGAACACATCTATCGTGTAAATCGAGAGTTACCTGTATGACATTTGAAATACAAGATGGCATAGTAAAAAACTGAGGAAGGGAAGATGTCTGAGAGATGTTAAAAATATAGTTTCCCGCAAAGATGTGTTGAGACTTGGAACAGTTTAAGTGAAGAAATGGTGTCAGCAACGAGTGTGCATAGTTTTAAAGAAAAATTGAATAAGTGTAGATATGGAGATGGGGCCACACAAGTGTAAAGCTCAGGCCCTATAAAACTACAACTAGGTAAAGTAGAACTAGGTAAATACACACACACACACACACACTCAATCTTCGTTTTTCCTGACTAAATGGTGCAGGCACTAGTCTGGATAATGAAAAGTCAGATAATGCAAATGGGTTCCACATTTTATGAAATATGTATTTTGTCATCTTAGACCTTTTAGAAAATGTGAACTTTGGTTTATTTTTGTATTCCTGACCAACAAAACAAAAATAAACTTAATCTACGTTAACCTAACACTAAAACTAACTTAACAGTATCATATATTGCTGCTTATAAGTCGACTTGGCACTTAAGTCGACCTCTATAATTTGACTCCAGAATGTTGCACATAAGTTGAACCCCTTAAACTTCCTTAGCCTGGCCCACTGTCACTAAGCACTGGATTGTAAATTAAATTTTATCTACAGTAAAGTAAGTAAAACAATTCAAACCGATTGAAAAAACCAACTTCAAGCAGTTCAACATAAACAAACTGTCAGTTTTTACTTTTTTTTTTCTCTACTCACTTGCTTCAGACGAATATTTACTTTTAAAACTCTTATGGTAATTGTCCAACCACCTACAGTCCTGCTTCAAACGTTGTAACAAAAGTAACGAAAGCAACTGCCTCTCATGGGGACGCATACACTCCCAAAAGGATTATATTCAAGGGTGATGTGAATATTTCATAGGCAAGGAACTGAAGGAGGCCAGATAGGAGTCCTGGTTCAGGGAGACATCCCCTTACTCCACCATGTTATGCAGGGGACTGACACTCTGTAGTAAGTAGGAACAACAATGTACCTTGATGAATACTGTGGTTTATTAATATATATTCTATTGATACAAAAGTTAAAAACTAATACCTAAAATAATCTGGAATATTTAACAATATAAAATGATATTTATAATTTTGCACCTAAATGGCTATTCGAATGGAAGTCTCGTCACTAGGTGGCAGCAGTGAGCAGTCAACCATGATCATTTCATTGCAGAACCATTATGTTTTTAGCCTTTGTATCAATGAAATATGCAATAGTAATAAACTACATTATTGTGTTGGTACATTATTCTTCATACTTACTATAGAGTGTCAGTATGTGCAGTCCTCATGAGTAACAGTTTCTGATTTTTACTGTATCTTACCAGAATAATGTGTAAACACAGTCCTTAGGTCAAGTTCAGTAACAGTTTTCCGGTATGCTGATGTTACTGGTGCAAATATATTTGAAGGTTGTTATTTTATATCTATCCCATGGGTGGACCCTTACTGTTTACCATAAAAAAGACCTTAGAAATTTACTTATGGGCTGCAATATATGATAATGCCTGAGGGAAGGAAAAAAAACTTCATAGACATGAAGTACAATGAATATACTACTTCAACATGCAGTCATGTCATGTATCGCCAGCTTCACCCTGCACAGTAGCATTAAAAAGTCCATTATGATTGTGGAATCACCACAGCAACCCATCATTCCCCCTGAAATTCTCTATATCAATTTCTGTGCCAGCTTTCTAGTTGCTGCACATACCTCTTTATAAGGGTATTCTCTACGGCAGCAGCTTTTCCACTCCTTACGTTTTTCCTTGGTGCCACTTTACCACTTTTACTTGGTACTTCCTCACAGTATTTGGCAGAATATTCTACCAGCTTATCTTTTGATTTACTAATGTCTGACTCAGTTTGCTTGGACATACCATACTCCTCACAAACACTCATAACACTACCTTATTTCTCAAATTTTCTTATTGATTCCACCTTTTAAGTTTTTTTTTTTTTTTTTTTTATGTAATGAAGAGGGCCAGCCAAGGGTAAAAAAAAGAAAGGATTAAAAAAAAAAAGACCCACTTGAGTGCCGGCTCTCCAAAAACTGTAAAAGCATCAGCCAAAATTGAGGAGCAAATGCCTTGATCCCTCCCTCTTAAAAGAAGACAAGTTGTAGGAAGTTGGAAATACAGATGCAGGGAGGGAATCCCAGAGTTTACCAGTAAAGGGGATGAATAATTGAAAATACTGGTTAACTCTTGCATTAGAGAGTTGGACAGAATAAGGATGAGAGGAAGAAGAAAGCCTTGTGCAGCGAGGTCGCAGGAGAAAGGGGAAGCATGCAGTTAGCAAGATCAGTAGAGCAGTTAGTATGAAAATAGCGATAAAAGATAGAAAGAGTTGCAACATTTCGGTGGTGAGAAAGAGGCTGGAGACAATTAGTCCGAGGAGGGGAGTTGATGAAACGAAGAGCTTTTGATTCCACCCTATCTAGTAAAACTGTGTGACTGGAAGCCCCCAAACATGCGGAGAGTACTTCATACAAGGGCGGATAAGGCCCTTATACAGAGTAAGCAGTTGGAGGGGCGAGAAAAACTGGCAGAGACGCCTCAGAACGCCAAACTTCATAGAAGCTGTTTTAGCAAGAGATGAGATGTGAAGTTTCCAGTTGAGATTATGAGCAAAGGATAGACCGAGGATATTCATTGTGGAAGAGGGAGACAGTTGAGTGTCATTGAAGAAGAGGGGATGGTTGTTTGGAAGGTTGTGATGAGTTGATAGATGGAGGAATTGAGTTTTTGAGGCATTGAAAACTACTAGATTTTCTCTGCCCCAATTGGAAATCTTAGAAATGTCGGAAATTAGACGTTCTGTGGCGTCCCTTTATGATCTGTTGACTTCCTGAAGGGTTGGTCGTCTGTGAAAGGACGTGCAAAGATGTAGGGTGGTATCATCAGCGTAGGAGTGGATAGGGCAAGAAGTTTGGTTAAGAAGGTCATTAATGAATAATAGAAAGAGAGTGGGTGACAGGACAAAACCCTGAGGAACACCACTATTAATAGGTTTAGGAGAAGAACAGTGGCCGTCTACCACAGCAGCAATAGAATAGTCGGAAAGGAAATTTGAGATGAAGTTGCAGAGAGAAGGATAGAAGCCTTAGGAGGGCAGTTTTGAAATCAAAGCTTTGTGCCAGATTCTATCAAAAGCTTTTGATATGTCTAACGCTACAGCAAAAGTTTCACCGAAATCTCTTAAAAGAGGATGACCAAGACTCAGTAGTTGAGCGACCGTGATGGAACCCATACTGGCGATCAGACAGAAGATTGTGAAGTGAAATGTTTGAGAATCTTCCTATTCAGAATAGATTAAAAAACTTTAGACAAGCAAGAGATTAAAGCTATAGGACGGTAGTTTGAGGGGTTAGAACGGTCACCCTTTTTAGGAACAGGCTGAATGTAGGCAAACTTCCAGCAGGAAGGAAAGGTAAAAGTAGATAGACAAAGTTGAAAGAGTTTGGCCAGGCAAGGTACAAGCACAGAAACACAGTTTTTGAGAACAATAGGAGGTACCCCATCAGGACCATAAGCCTTCCGAGGGTTTAGGCCAGCGAGGGCATGGAAAACATTGTTACGAAGAATTTTAATTGTAGACATGAAATAGTCAGAGGGAGGAGGAGAGGGAGGGACAAGCCCAGAATCGTCCAAGGTGGAGTTGTGAGCAAAGGTTTGAGAGAAGAGTTCAGCTTTAGAGACAGAAGAGATGGCAGTGGTGCCATCAGGATGAAATAAAGGAGGGAAAGATGAAGAAGTGAAGTTATTTGAGATGTTTTTGGCTAGATGCCAGAAGTCTCGAGGGGAGTTTGAGTTTGAAAGATTTTGACATTTTCTATTTATGAAGGAGTGTTTGGCAAGTTGAAGAACAGACTTGGCATGATTCTGGGCAGAGATATAAAGTATGTGAGATTCAGAAGATGGAAGACCTTCAGTGGGCTTTTATCATGTATAGCACGAGAACAGGCTGAGTTAAACCAAGGTTTAGAAGGTTTAGGTTGAGAAAAAAAATGAGGAATGTACGTCTCCATGCCAGACACTATCACCTCTGTTATGGGTTCAGCACAAAGAGATGGGTCTCTGACACGGAAGCAGTGGTCATTCCAGGGAAAATCAGCATAATACCTTCTCAGGTCCTCCCAGCTGGCAGAGGCAAAACGCCAGAGGCACCTTCGCTTTCTGGGATCCTGTGGAGAGATTGGAAAAATAGGACAAGATACAGAAATGAGATTCTGATCGGAGGAGCCCGACGGAGATGAAAGGGTGACAGTATAAGCAGAAGGATTAGAGGTGAGGAAGTGATCAAGAATGTTGGGTGTGTCTCCAAGACGGTTAGGAATACGAGTAGGGTGTAGCACCAGTTGCTCAAGGTCATGGAGGATAGCAAAGTTGAAGGCTAGTTCACCAGGGTGGTCAGTGAAGGGAGATGAAAGCCAAAGCTGGTGGTGAACATTGAAATCTCCAAGGATGGAAATCTCAGCAAAAGGGTAGAGGGACAGAATGTGCTCCACTTTGGAAGTTAAGTAGTTGAAGAATTTACTATAGTCAGAAGAGTTAGGGAAAAGATAAACAGCACAGATGAATTTAGTTTGAGAGTGACTGTTAAGTCGAAGCCAGATGATGGAAAACTCGGAAGCTTCAAGAGCGTGGGCATGAGAGCAAGTCGTTGTGTACATAGACGCAACATCCAGCTTTGGAATGAAAATGAGTATAGGGAAAGTAGGAGGGAACAGAGAAGGGGCTACTGTCAGGTCCCTCAGACAACTGTGTTCTTGGTGAGGAAAAGAAAATGAGGTTTAGTAGAGGAGAGGTGGTGTTCTACAGATTGAAAATTAGATATAAGACCATGAATGTTGCAGAAGTTAATGTAGAAAAAGTTGAGGGAGGTGTCAAGGCATTTGGGGTCGTCAACAGTAGAGGCATCCGACCTGGGGACATTTTTGGTCCCCTCCCAAGAAGGGGACTCCGAGGCATGTTTAGGGGGTCCCATTTTTCTTTTAAATTTTTATTTTGATTTTGAAGTGAAGGGTGTATGTGTGGTAAGTGCATGTGTGAAAAAGGAGAATTGTCTTTAGAGAGCAGGCTGTGACTGCACTGTTGAGTTGTGAGACACAAAGGGAAACGTTCAGCAAGACCACAACTAGCTTTAATGGAAGGTTCACAGCACCCCCTGAACTAGTGCTATTAGATCTCACTGGGAGTAAGTTATTGTTTTGGTAGGTGTCTGCTACTAGGGCCACTCACTTATGCCTAACACCCTTAGGAGACATAATTTAAGAGTTCTAAGGTAATGAAAAATGCACAAACTTGCTCACTGATACTGGACAATACACACTAGCATCAGCTAGACTTGTTTACAACCACCTGCTGTAGTGGTGCCACCTTCTATTGGCTGTTTCTGGAAGTGTGCAAGGCACGCATTGTTTGAATTAATTTATTGGTCATCTGAAGGAACAACAACGTACCTTCACAAATAGTGTTGTTTATTACTATAGAATATTTTATTGATACAAAAGCTAAAAACATAATAATTTTGTAACAAAACAATCATGATTAAGTGCTCAATGCTGCCACCTAGTGAATAGCATTCCATTTGAACAGCTGTTTAGGCATGAAATTTTAGATATAAACTACAGTACGTTGTTGTTCTTACCTACTACAGAGTGTCAGGCCTCTGTACAGCATGGCATACGAAGAGGCCGTCTCCCGAAACTAGGAGTCCTATCAGGAGCTTGGCGGTATCTAATGAAGCATCTTTTCCATTTCTTACATTTTTCCTTGCTGCACCTTTACCACTTTTACTTGATGATGCAGCCACACAGTATTTGGCAGAATATTCTACCAGCTTATCATTTGATTTACTAATGTCTGACACAGTTTGCTTGGCCACACCACACTCCTCACAAAAACTTGCAACTCTAGCTTCTATCTAATTTTATTAATTTTCTTTAATTTTATTAATTTCAGCTTTTATGTTGCAGTTAAGGCCACTCACTTATGCCTAACACCCTTGGGAGACATAATTAATGAAGTACATGAGACTTACCACAGGTCAGTTGAGATGTGCTTCAAATTTTACGAAGCGGATCACGTCTGCCGAAGGAGAGCTTTCACATGAGACACACCGCGCTGCTGCACCCACCAGACTTTAAAGAGTACAACACCCACATGAAACACTCTAGAATTCACCCCTCATACATGGGAAGTTCAGAGGACACAGCAGTGTAGGGAGGGAGTGGAAGGCATGTGAAAGCTCTCCTTTGGCAGATGTGATCCGCTTTGTAAAATTCGAAGCACATCTCAATTGACCTGCGGTAATTCTCATGTACTTCATTAATTTTACATCATGAATCACTTGTCTGCCGAAACAAGCATTCACATGAGATTTTGAAGCCATGTGGGTTCGTAATTAAATAACTGAGTTTAAACAATAAAGGAAACTAAAAAGAAAAATTTATCAAATTTAATAAACACAGGAAATAATTCAACTTTTTGTGCCATACATTGTAACCTACATTAGAACAGCTTCCTGAAATGTATCACAACTTGAGACAATTTCTTTGTCATAATATTTAGCAAAGGTGGTTTCTCTTGACCACCCAGCCTTCGCCATGATGTGCGTAATGGGCACATTCATGGCTTTTATATATATATATATATATATATATATATATATATATATATATATATATATATATATATATATATATATATATATATATATATATATATATATATATATATATATATATATATATATATATATATACACCAGGAGCTGCTGGTACTAAGGCCTGCCTCAGGAAAAATCCTGGGACACCTATAGAATAAAGATCAAGATCAAGATCAAGCCTCGTGGACAACACGCGCAACACTCACTCCCCAGTCAAAACATAACAGCCGCAGCAGCAGCTTGTCTTCCCTAGCTCAACTTACCACCAAAATACCCTGCAATTGGCCTAGTGTTCGTAAGAAGACCAGGAAGTCTCTTACTCTCCAAGTGAAGCTAGATATTATTCACAGACACGAGAGAGGCCAGAAAACTATAGCAGTGCTGGCCACCATCTTGACTCCATATTATACTGTCTCTATTTTCAAGTCAGCAGACTCTATTAAGAAGGCTGGTGAGACCGTATCTTTCTTGCAAGCTAAAAGAACCACCTGAACTCGTGACTCTACAATGGATAAAATGGAAAGCCTTGTGGAAATGTGGTACATAAGTTTTGTATGCAGTACAATGACGCGCACTTTGTTTACATTCCACAGGTTGCTGGTTAGTGTCTTTCCCGTTTCACTCTTCCTCCCTTCATAAAGTTAAGATCATCAACATTATAAAGTTACATACATACATACATTAGTGTACATTATAATGACTTAAATTAAACTACCTAAATGTTTTACTTCATAATTTTTACTTTCATTAAACCTTTTACTGTACTATGATGCACTCTCGCTTTGCTTACTCTCAATGGAAGTTCAAATCAGGGGTTAAACTTGTTATAATCGGTTCGCTTAATGAAGTTTCGCTTAACGAAGTGTTTTTTAGGAATGTAACCCCTTCGTTAAACGGGAGTTGCCTGTATATTATAATGCATAATTATATTATTATTATTATTATTATTATTATTATTATTATTATTATTGTACTCACATTCACATGGGCTTGAGTGGCTTGGTGGGGAGGGGAGGAGGGGAGGATTAGTGGGTGCCAGTGCCACTGGGACCCGGCTGTGGCTCCCATGGCTTGGGCTTGGGCCCACCCCTGGTCAACCACAGGCTCTACATCATCACCTATGTCATCATCTGTGTCATAATCACAGTCACTCTCCCATCTATCATCACTATCCTCACTTATTCCGGGTCAGAGTCTGACGCTTGGTCAGACATGGCAAGTTAGTAGGGCAAAAAACACTATGGCAGTAAAATCATCCGTACGCGTGCTCACTAAGGCAAAAACAATAATGAATGCTTAGCAGGACATAATGAGTGGCTAATGAGCAATGACATGTCATATGGCGTCACACCTATCTCAATGCCCATTGGCTAGAGGGGTATTGTAGGTGGAGTCATGCATGACTCACGTACATCCCAGGGTAGCATACAAGCCAAAGAAGCAAAGAAACGAAACAATACAAGTATGTACTTGCCCCTATACGATTGTAAGGCGCGATATCGTACACGCGTACGAGATTGTATGCGTGTACAAGGGCCCATACCTCGTACACGCATACGAGCTTGTATTTAAAGGGTTAAAGGGATTGATGCATTTTCTACCACAAAACTGTAGCCACCAAGTAATATGTGGCCGATACTGCTTTGCAGTTGCGGGTCTCCATGAGGCCATGATGATGTCTGTGCCTGCCGAAGATACTCCGCGTTCTCGCAAGTGTTCCTGGACAAGAGGCAGGTCAGCAGCCTTGTGTGAGTCATGATGGGGTGTTCCTCCAGTGTTGACGGCTGACGCAGTACATTCCCTCTCCTCGGTATCAGAAGTGGCTCCCTAATGAGCATCTTGATTAACACACCCATCCATGGTTGTGACGGCCACAGTGGCACAATCATCTATCCTCGTGCCATCTCTGCCCAAATTTTCTGGAGGCATCTTGTGATTAAAGCAAATGGGGGAAAAGCATAAATTAACTCAAACTGTGACCATTTAATTGAAAACGCATAAAAAAATTCAGCTTCTGGGTCAGGTAGCCACGAACAAAAGCGAGGCACCTGTTTGTTGAGCCTGGATGCAAAAAGGTCAATACTTGGAACCCCAAATCTTTTGCAAAGTTCTTGAAAGATGTCCTCATTTAATTTCCATTCATGCCTATCATTGAACTTCTGGATGTAGCGTCAGCCAAGAGATTAACTGCACCTGGCACATGAGAACACGTAATCCAAGCCTTATTTTTCACACACCAATCCCAAATTTGTAAACTAATGTCATTACACACAGCAGATCTTGTGCCACCCATTTCATTGATATAGCGAATAGCTGTCATGTTGTCACAAAACACCCGAATATATTTGCCTTTGATATAACTTGTAAATGATTCCAATGTCAAAAATATGGCTGTAAGTTCTTTGGCATTAATATGCAAATCCAATTCTAGAAAGGTCCACCTTCCATTAATCTGTTTTCCATTCAGAGAGCCTCCCCAACCTAAGTTCGAGGCATCAGTATACAGGTCTAATTCCGTGCCACTCCAAAAGATTCTTCTGTTCTGTATTGTAATGTTGTTCAACCACCAAAAGAGATCTGTTTTCATGTCATCAGTGATGTCCATCCATTTATTAAAGTTCCCTTTAACTTTTTTCAGTGCAGAAATCTTTGCAGATTCTAGTTTCCTATAATGAAGTTTACCCATCTCAACAGCAGGAATGGCAGCAACTAGCAAACCTATTACTCGGGCCACATCCCTGATTCGAGCTCTACCACAACTATATAATTCCTCACAGCTGTGAATAAGTTTACATTTCCTTCGTTCAGGTAACGTGACCGTCATTGACTCAGAGTCAACGACATTACCCAGATATTCCAAACGTGTGGTGGATATTAAAATAGATTTACTCTCATTAATGCAGAAACCTAGCCTTCTGAGCATTTGTACCGTGGCATTTATACTCTCAAAACTTAAGGTGCTGTGGACAATAAGAGTGTCATCGATAAAACTAGTGATGACATGACCCATCTCCCTCAATTTAGCATAGACCGGTTTCATAAGTTTGGTGAACAAGCGTGGACCTTCAGCAATCCCATTAGAAAGACAGGTAAACTGATAAATTTTTCCATGCCATTTGAAACACAGAAAACGTTGCTGCTCCTCAGCTATTTTGATAGTATAATAGGCATGTCTGAGATCAACTGAAGCCATGTAATCACCCTTGTTAATCAACCTGATGGCTTGTTCAAAATTTTCCATTTTGAATTGCAGATAGGGAATGTGTGCATTAAGCTTCTCTAGGTTGAGAATTTTCCTAACACCACCATCTTTTTTCTTACGCAAGAAAATGGGAGAAAGAATTTGCCCCTCTAACCTTTTGGTTTCCCTGATGACTTTAAGATCTAACAGTTGAGATATTTCTTGGCAAATAATGCCTTTTTCTTCCTCATTAAAAATATATTCAACATTTTCATGAAATAAAAGACCAATATCATCAACATTAATGTTAAGATGGCAATGTGCAACAATGTCCATAATATGAGAATCATTGGTTAGTTTGCTCTATTCATTCACAAAACATTGAAGCCTACCAGCTTCAAAATGCTGACTTACTTTATTTATCGCCGGGACATGGAGCGTCCCCGGCCTCTGGAGTTTTTTGCATCCGAACTCAGTTGAAAGGAAGACTGCCGTTGTTCACCCTTGTATCCATACATATGCTGCCCATAAGGGTGGAACCTGGATGTAAAACCTTTGAAAGCAGAGTTACCCTGCGAGCCTCTTGATCTCCAACCACCAAATCTTGACGTAGAGGGCAGCTGTTTCTTATTGGTGAACTTGGTCTTCAATTTCTCCGATTCTTCAATGTGCTTCGCAGCCTGAGAAACGTCATTCCCAAATAAAAATCAAGGCATGGGGACTTTATCTGAGCAGAGGTGCGCGTATTTCTAGTTTATCTCTCTCTTAATGATAAACCGGTGCGTCAGGTTATTCTTATGGTGAGCATTGCCCAGCAAGCCGAGAGCACCATTAAGCAGCCCAACTTCCTGGGCCACTTGTGGATGTCGGTTCTGAGCAAAATTGTCCAACACCGTGAGAGACTTTGTCAAAATACTGGCTGCCATAACAATGTCCTTACCAACACCCTTCATACGGAAGTCGGTCTTTTTCGCATCAGGTTTAAGAACATCCAAGACCTTGCGTTACATTCCACTGGAGACAACGCTTCACAGTTACTGGGTCTCTTGGTAGCATCGTCCTTGAGAATTTCCTTGTACTCCTCCTCTCTCAGTCCGTTATCAAAAACATGATTCACCATGTCAGCCACTAGTCCATCAATCTCGGCTGCCACGGCATCCACAGGACCTTACACCTTGGCACACTGCTGAAGGACATTACAGACTGCTGATCAGTCACTGTGTCCCCTTCATCATCCTCATTAGAGGAGGAGTGATCATTGGCAGTAAATCTAGAGAACTCAGCGGTCGAGGGAGAGGCAGAACGAAACATCGGCCTTCCGGCGTTTACATTGTTGGTGGGGACGTCGTCACCTTCACCACCATCAGTGCCCGAACATTTACCTTCTTTCAACTTGTTCATATCCCTCCGTAATTCAGCAATAGCGTCCATAACCACGTTCCAGGGCGGAGCAGAAGCATCACGGTGGCCGTCAGCCCGTGAAGTGGAAAGGAATGAAGTAGCAACATGGACCGGCATGCCCGTCTCGCCATCACCATGCGAACGGTTGTGTTCGTGCCGCCTAGAACTTCTAGAACGTTCCCGCTGAGAAGAACCACTACGAGAACTGCTGGAGCCCTTGCTGGAGTGCTTATGGGATGAGGAAGCCTTTGAATGTGAACTGGCATGTCCAGAACCGTCTTCCACGCCCGAAAGTTGAGAATCGAGCAAACCAGAAGTCAAAGACGTGATGACAACGGCAGGCAGAAGAGGAGGCTGGTCAACATCAAGAGCTGTAAGCTCCAAAAAATGCACCAATTGGGCATGCACCCGCTCCTAAACGAATTACGGGTGTAGAAACGGATAACAGACTGCGGCCAGCCTTTCCACTCCGAAATGGATAACGGGAAGAAGGCTGCCAGGCTTGATCACCGGAACAACAAGGGACGTCTGGTTAGCGTGACAACAATGAAGCAACTGGTGGGTGCAGCAGCGCGGTGTGTCTCATATGAATGCTTGCTTCGGCAGACAAGTGATTCATGATGTGAAATTAAAAGTTCTAAGGTACTGAAAAATGGACAAATTTGTTCACTGATACTGGACAATACACAGTGTTGATTAGCATTGGCTGGACTTGTTTACAACTGCCTGCCACAATGGTGAAAATTATTATCTGGACACTGTCTACATTCACAGAAATGTGGATAGACAAGGGTTGAGTGTGTGTGTATGTGTGTGTGTATATATATATATATATATATATATATATATATATATATATATATATATATATATATATATATATATATATATATATATATATATATATATATATATATATATATATATATATATATATATATATATATATATATATATATATATATATATATATATATATATATATATATATATATATATATATATATATATATATATATACCAAGTAG
Organism: Portunus trituberculatus; assembly: GCF_017591435.1. Classification (NCBI taxonomy): domain Eukaryota; kingdom Metazoa; phylum Arthropoda; class Malacostraca; order Decapoda; family Portunidae; genus Portunus; species Portunus trituberculatus. The sequence continues at coordinate 2,047,599 of NC_059295.1, forward strand.
TCCTCGTTATACGGTACATATTCGTTCCTGAAAACCTTACCACATATCGAATTTACCGTATACTGAACCCATTATAACATGCAATAATAGAGAATGCGTTCCAGCATGTCAAAAGTCACCCCCTACAGAAATGAAAATACATGAAAATAATAATTGAAATATATATACAGTGATCCCTCGTTTTATCGCGGTTAATGGATACCAGAACCCCCCGCGAAAGGTGAAAAACCGCGAAGTAGGATTTGCCCGCCCTCCCCCCCAAGAAATTTTGGTGTATATGTATGTGGGTACCAGAATGTTTAAAATATGTTAACAGTATTTATACTTTACATATACAGTATTTTACTTAAATCTATTTAATTATAAAACCTTTTACAGTAAGTATACATTTACTCTCTCTCTCTCTCTCTCTCTCTCTCTCTCTCTCTCTCTCTCTCTCTCTCTCTCTCTCTCTCCTCTCACATGATATGTAACACTCACCCTCTTCTGCCCTCTTTGATCATAAGGAAAAATTTCGCTTTTTCACTGATGGTCATCATCTTCCTCTTCCTCTTGGGTTCACTAGAAGAAGCTTTTGCAGGGGCACAGGGCTTAGGCGGCATTGTAAAGGCTTAACGAATCACTACTTAAACAAAAAAAAGTTGTCGCGAACACAACACTAAGATACAGTATGCGAGACAGTCAACAGCGTGGACGAGACTGGCAAGATACAACCAAGGCCCATGGAATAGAAAGTCGACCTACGAGGCATTCAAAATGGGTCTAATATGCACATCCGTGGCGTCAGTGGGTTCACAAGTAGTCAGAGCGGGAATGTTGGTTCAGTTAGCAAGCTGCCTGGTAGGTATTCACGTGCTTCTCTCTCTCTCTCCCATTCTCTCTCTGTTCCATGCCAACATTGGTCACAATGCTGAGTTTTGCAGTGTGTGACTGTTTTGATTATCAGTAGTATATAATATGTAGTATGTAGTATGTGATAAATGAAAACCATTTTTTTTTTCTTGGTAATTTTGCACCTTAAGCCATTAGTAAATTTCTGATGTTTAGTTATTGAGAAGTAAATTCCTGATGTCTAGTTATTGAGAAGTCCCCATTCAGTTAATTGTGTAGATATAAATTACCTCAGTTATACATGTAACGTAAAAATTAAATAATAATAATAATGATAATAGTAACGAAGACAGCAACACTATATTAATATTAATAATAATAAGGGCAAAAGTTTAATAATAGTAATAATAATAATAATAATAATAATAATAATAATAATTAATAACAGCAAGAGTATTGAGATTATTAAATATGATAATGATACAACGGTCAATGAGAGAGAGAGAGAGAGAGAGAGAGAGAGAGAGAGAGAGAGACCGTCTGGCAAGCAGAGGGCTGGGCGGTAATAGGAGGCAGAGAAGCCTTCACAAAACTTGTCTTCTGTGCCAGGTAAGTATGATTTGCTCAGTGGGCAGAGGGAGAGCGTGAGGTTTCCATGCAAGAAAGACATGTCCTGGGAGGAAGCTCCCCTGTTGGTGAACCTGTTGATGCCACTATGATGTCAGCAGGTTCACCCCCCTTATTTTTTTTGCGCAGTACATTCCTTTTTTTTTTTTTTTTTATTTATTTTTTTTTTTAAATGATTATTTTCATGTATTTTAATTTCTGTAGGGGTGACTTTTGACATGCTGGAACGCATTCCCTATTACTACATGTTATAATGGGTTCGGTATATGGTAAATTCGATATGTGGTAAGGTTTTCAGGAATGCATATGTACCGTAAAAGGAGGGTTTATTATATATATATATATATATATATATATATATATATATATATATATATATATATATATATATATATATATATATATATATATATATATATATATATATATATATATATATATATATATATATATATATATATATATATATATATAAAGTGAAGTACTGCACAAAAGAAATAAACAGAAAATGTTTTTATTTACCTTTCAATTGCCATGTATTCTATGATGTCCTTCCCAAGGCTAAGGGACAGTAGGGATTTCAGCCCTTACTCATCTTCCGCCGAGTGGGCAGACAAGGATAAGATGTCATCGTCTGCACTGTCGGAAGCAGATGTAGAAGGGCCAGCTTTAGCAGGATCGGCATGTTTCAATGATTTGAAGAAAGAGGATATTGAGGAAGGGCCAGCTGTAGCTGGGTCGGCAGGTGTGATAGGGACGGCATGTTTGACTGGCTTGAAGAACGATAAATGGAGGACTGTTTAGTTTTTCTTGTTTTTCATCATAGATTTCTTGATAAATCTTGACACTTTTTTCTCTACGTCATGAGCCACTTTGCTACTCCTGACAGGATTTGGGTCACGTTCCTTCAGGGTTTCCAGAGCTTTTTTCGATACCACCGAGACATTCTCTAAGAGTTTTGATGTCCAGGCCACGCACAGGTTCTTCTTCCTCATTTCCCTCTTTTTCTGCCTCCTCTATAAGATCATTATTTGAGAGAGATTCAGCATGGCTTTCCAAAAGATCTTGAACATCATCATCATCAACTTTATCACTGATTTACTGATTTACTATGTCATTTCTGATCCCACCGATGTCGTCTTCAGCTAAGCCTGGGAAGTCATGCGCGCATTCTGACCATACTTTATTCCACGCCAAGTTCATGGTAGACGTCTTCACTTCGTCCCAAGATGACTTCATCTTATCTATGGCGTGCCTGTTATGCGACTTCCACCATTCACTGATAGTGGGCTTGCCAGGCCCATCTCTGCCCTTTATCAGTTGCTGTATGGTTCGCTGCTGGTAGTAGGCTTTTAGTGTTTGCCATGGTTATTATGAATATATTTGTGCTTACAATAGACCCTTTAATATTCCATTTATTCATCTAATCACTAATGCATGTAAGTAATATGTAATGCAGTTAAAAAAATGGGGGGAGGGGAAGAGATAATAGGCTCCAAGGGTGGTCAAATTAAAGTCAGTACTGTGAGTGGCACGCCAAGTTCATGGTAGACGTCTTCACTTCGTCCCAAGATGAGTTGATGCTTGATTTTATACAACTTCCAACATTCACTGACAGTGGGCTTGCCAGGCACATCTGTGCCCTTTATCAATTCTTGCATGATTCGCCCTGTGGTAGTAGGCTTTTAGTGTGTGCCATGATTATTATGAGTACATTTGTGCTTACAATAAACCCTTTAATATTCCATTTATTCATCTAATTAGTAATGCATGTAAGTAATATGTAATGCAGTTGAAAAAAGGGGGGAGGGGAAGAGATAATAGACTCCAAGGGTGGTCAAGTTAAAGTCAGTAGCGTGAGTGGCGGGGAGGTGTGGCATGGATGAAGTCGTTACCTCTGCTACCCTGCGCTGGGCCCTCTCGGATGACATGAGTGGATACTGTATCTGTGAATTTTTCTTACCGTATATCGAATTGAGGGTAGTAATTTCCAGATACTGTAACTGTGAATTTAACGGATAAAGAACTACCGTATAACGAGGACTTACTGTGTATATATATATATATATATATATATATATATATATATATATATATATATATACATATACAGTAAGTCCTCCTTATACGGTACTTTGTTATCCGGTAAACTCACAGTTACAGTGTTTGGTAATGACTACCCTCGATTCTATTTATAGTAAGAAAAATTCACAGATACGGTATCCACTCATGCTTTGTTTACACCATACCGTAGCGCCACCATGCCACGCAGCCACCGCAACAATCAGTCTCTTCCTACGTTTCCCACTGAACACAAGCGAAATCCCTACGTTTGTTTTTTGTGGATATTATTATCATGACGCATAGTGACACACTCATTATGTCCCCAAAGCATTCTGCTGGAGTTGAAAAGGCAAAGTGAAAGAGGAGTAGTCTGACATTGGAGGTAAAATTAGATGTTTTGAAGAGAAAAGACGGTGTTAAAGAATCGTGAGTCTATAAAAAAAGCTGGGGAGAGTGCAACGTCTGCCCACTCAGCAAAGATGAAATCCCTACTGTCCCTTAGCCTCAGGAGGGACATCATCTGATAGAATACGTGGCGAGTGAAAGGTAAATAAAAACTTTTTCTGTTTATTTCTTATGCACAGTACTTTACATTGTTTTATATATTTTATATGACTATTCTCACGTATTTCCACGTCTGTAGAGGTGACTTTCGACGTCCTGGAACACATCTCCTATTATTACATTTTATAATGTGTTTAGTATACGGTAATTTCGATTTGCGGTAAAGTTTTGAGGAATGCATATGTACCGTAGGACTTACTGTATATGTACGTAGGACTTACAGTGTATACACTTAACCCTCGGCTATCGCGCCCAATAGTGGCCGAAATAGCCGCGCCATAGCCGAAAACGCGATAGCCGAATTGATCTTGGCGGGAAGGTGGTTTTGGCCAATGAGTGCTCAAATATTCCATGACATCATGGCAGGGCACGCGATAGCAGGTATCTGAGGTCGCGATAATGAAATTTTAGCAGCTTTTCATGGGTGCGCGATAGCAATAAAACACGATAGCCGAGGGTTGACTGTAGATATATATATATATATATATATATATATATATATATATATATATATATATATATATATATATATATATAGTAAGCCCCTGAATTTAGCAAAATCCAGCTTAGCTAAACCCTTATTTAGCGACTGTCTGGAAAAAGGCCAAGCTCTCAAGTTTAGCGATTTTCTCTCATATTTAGCAAATGTAGCACGCTACACTGTCCCGCCTCCCGCTCGCTCTGAGCCAATTGTCCCGCTCGACTCTTGAGCTATTGCGTGTGTTAATCCAGCGTGTGAACTAATTTTTTGTGCTCCCATCCTCGCTGTTTACCGAGTTTTGCTATCACCATGGCCTCCACTAGTGGTTCGGGGGGTGCTGATTCTCGTGAAGGTGGCGATGTTGCAGCTGTAAATGGGGACTCGAAATGGGGACTTTGGGCGGACGAAAGACTGATTGGTATTTTTCTCTATTTAAAATAGTATTCAAATTTGGCTAAATTCCAATTTAGCGATGGTTTCGGCAGACTAATAGGATTGCTAAATGTGGGGGCTTACTGTATATATATACCGTATTTTACGGCTTACAAGACGCACTTTTTTTTCCTAAAAAATACCCTGAAAAGTACTAGTGCGTCTTCCAAGATGATTGTTGTATTGTAATGCAGCATCCAACCTCAAGTGAGCTTGGACACTTGACAGATAGCGACCTGGATTTGTATGTTCAGTCATTACATTATGATGTTAGCTTAAGTACCATTTAATTTAGCCTTTTATATTATGTAAACTCAGTACTTAGGTGTTACAAGTATTTACAATACCATAATCCTTCCTGCAGCCTACTCAGCGTGTGGAGAAAACGGGCCGCTCCCTCGTCTCATTGCAACACACACATACATGCACACGAACGCACACACATCATGCCAGGTGCCTTTATACCTTTATTGATAGAACATCCAAGTGGCTTACTCATTCAAGCAAGAGTCAAAACTCCACTTGTGAATTGTATTCACATTGATAAAGCCTATGAAGCACAGCTGCAAAATAAAATAAATACAAACTGTAGCACTGACATGTTCGGTTTCAGCGATCGGACAAGTGATTCCGAAATGTAAACAACAGTTTCAAAACATGCCGTCGCCCGCCACTAAAACAAGAAGAGATGGACTGTTTCACTGTGTATATGTATTTATGTATGGTGTTTTTATTTACATAGTTTTAAATTTATGGTGAGTGCTCCAGTAAATTTGTAATGAGTGGTGAAACAATAGTGTCTTGCAGACTCCTTGCTTCTGATGTTTTTGTATTTAGTGTTCGGGTATATGGTGAATGCGATTTTGTATGAGAATTACTTTTTTTTTTTCTTAGAAATTTCTTTCAAATATTAGGGTGCGTCTTCCAAGATGCAGTGTCTTACAAGCCGTAAAGTACAGTATATATATATATATATATATATATATATATATATATATATATATATATATATATATATATATATATATATATATATATACACACAAACACATAGGCAACCCCCACTTAACGAAGGTTCACACAACGAAATTTCGCTACAACGAAGGTTTCATTTTACTACCATCTGCTCGTTTAACGAACACCAAACTCACTTTAACAAAGTTTTATCCACGTAATTTTTTCCAAGTTTGAAAGCACCCCCGTATCACGCAAGCCGACAGGCTTTTGAATACACCAGCGCCTCTCGTGGACAACACGCACACCACTCACTCCCCCTGTTCAAAACAATAACGGCTTGAGCAGCAGCTCGTTTTCCCTTGCTCAACTTACCACCAAAACACCCTGCAATGTCGCCTAGCGTTGCTAAGAAGACCAGGAAATCTCTTACTCCCGAAGTGAAGCTGGATATTATTCACAGACACGAGAGAGGCGAGAACACTAATAGCATTGCTCACCACCATCTTGACTCCATCTACTGTCTCTACTATTTTCAAGTCAGCAGACTTTATTAAGAAGGCTGATGAGACCGTATCTTCCTTGCAAGCTAAAAGAACCATCTGAACTCGTGACTCTACAATGGATAAAATGGAAAGCCTTGTGGAAATGTGGTACATAAGTTTTGTATGTGATACAATGATGCCCCCTTTGTTTACATTCCACAGGTTGCCGGTTTGTGTCTTTCCCGTTTCACTCTCTCTCTCCCTTTATAAATTTAAGATCAACATTATAAAGTTATGTACATACATACATTAGTGTACATTATAATGACTGAAATTAAACTGCCTAAATGTTTAACTTCATAATTTTTACTTTCATTAAACCTTTCACTGTACTATGATGCACTCTTGCTTTGTTTACTCTCAATGGAAGTTCAAGTCAGGGGTTAAACTTGTTATAATGATGATGTAGTGAAGAGATGTGAAAAGGAACCTAAGCTTTTTTATAAGTATATAAATGGAAAGATGACAAACAGAGAGACCATCACTACATTAAATTAGGGAAATACAACATATGAAACAACGGAAGAAATTAGTGAATTTATGAATGAAAGCTTTAAATCAATATTTTATGAAGAGGAAGATTTCATAGAACCAAACAACCAAGCAACACAAGAAGGATTAAGAAACACTGTGGTACATAAGCAAAGAATCAGTAAACTGCTAGAAGGGGGCAGATGTGAGGAAGGCAATACGGCCAGATGAAGTGTCAGGATGGACACTAATGGAATGTAGAGACCAACTGATGGAGCCAATTTGGGATGTGATCAACAGCTCTCTGATGGAAGGGAAGGTAACATGTGAGTAGAAAAGGGAAAATATAGTCTCAATATATAAAGGAAGAAAAAAGACCGAGCACCTAAATTATAGACCAGTGTCACTGACGTGTTGTTGGAATGATCTGTGAAATTGTAATTAAAGAAAAATGGTTAGAATATCTAGAGAAAAATGAAATAATAAAAAAAACTCACAATTCGGTTTCAGAAAAGGAAGACCATGCATAAGAAATTTACTAAGCTTTTATACAAGAATAATAGATGAAGTACAAGGGAGAGATGGATGAGTTGACACAGTGTATTTGGACATTAAAAAGGCTTTCGATAGAGTACCACGTAGAAGACTTCTATGAAAAATGGAACACATCAGTGGAAAAAAAGGGAAATATATTAGAATGGATGACAGACTACCTAACAGATAGGGAAATGAGGACAATAATAAGAGACACCCCATCTAGTTGGAGCAGTCACTAGTGGCATACCACAGAGTTCAGTGCTGGTACCAATTATGTTCCAAGTACTATATACTGATATGCACGAGGGTCTGAATAGCAACATTAATTTGTTTGTGGATGATGCAAAACTTTTGATAGTAAGGGACATCAAAGACTGTAGGGAATTGCAGAAAGATACTGTATAGAATTGCAGAAAGATATCAACAAGATCTGGAAGTGAAGACAAGAGTGGAAATTAGAATTTAATACCAGGAAATGCCATGTAATGGAAATAGTTAAAAGTAATAGAAGACCTACATGGGAATACAAAATGGGAGAAGAAATTATAATGAAAAGTAGTCAAGAAAAGACCTGGGAGTTATTACGAGTATACAAGATACCCTGACTCCATTAAGGACACATAAATGGACTATTTGCCTCAACATACAGAAAAAACTAACATCAGGGTGACGTTTTATTACTTGGACAAGAGTATGACGACAAAGATCATAACCACTATGATAAGACCTAGATTAGAATATGCAGCAGTGGTGTGGTCACTATACAAGCAAAAAATATCAAGAGAATAGGAAGAATCCAAAGGACTGCTACAAAGATGGTGCCAGAAATAAAGGATCTTCCCTATGAACCAAAGACTGAAGGAAATGGAACTACCATCTTTGAAGGACAGACAGGAAAGGGGAGATCTAGTAACAATGTATAAGTTTGTAAACCATATGGAAAATATAGACAGACAAGACCTGGTAACACTGACAGAGGATGGAGGTAAACAAACAAGAGGACACTGCAAGAAGATCAAGAAAAGTCAGTGTTTGAGAAACATTAAAAGTTTAGTTTTCCACATAGGATGGTGGATATTTGGAACAAATTAAGTGAAGAGATTGTAGCAGCAGAAAGTGTGCACAAATTTAAGGAAAAGTTGGATTAGCATAGATATGGAGATAAGTCACTATGAGCCCTGCTTGAACCCTGTAATATACAACTAGGTAAATACACACAAATAAATAGATAAATAAAATACATAAAAGCACGGATAAATGCACAAGTCTTCAGTATGCAACTGAATAAGATGTGGCCAGTCTTGTTCTCCCACTTCTCTCTGAGGTGAGGGATGTAGCAGGGCCTCTAAGTCCATTACTGACCCATCTCGTACATATACAGTAGCAGTGGTGACTCATTAGCAAAGAATATACAGGCAACCCCAGCTTAACGAACATTCACACAACAAAATTTCGCTACAACGAATGTTTTCTTTTTACTACCATCTGCTCGTATAACGAACACTAAACTCGCTTTAATGAAATTCTATCCAGGTAATTTTTTCCAAGTTTGAAAGCCCTGCGGTATCATGCAAGCCGACAGGCTTTTGAATATACCAGCGCCTCTCGTGGACAAAATGTGCACCACTCACTTCCCTACCCTTCTCCACTCTTAGTTCAAAACAAAAACAGGCTCCAGCACCAGCTCGTCATCTCACGCTCACCATGCCACCAAAATGCCCTGCAATCAGCCCTGCAATGTCACCTAGTATTGCAAAGAAGACAAGGAAGTCTCTTACTCTCGAAGTGAAGCTGGATATTATTCACAGACACGAGAGGCGAGAACACTAATAGCATTGCTCGCCACCATCTTGACTCCATCTACTGTCTCTACTATTTTCAAGTCAGCAGACTCTATTAAGAAGGCTGGTGAGACCGTATCTTCCTTGCAAGCTAAAAGAACCACCTGAACTCGTGACTCTACAATGGATAAAATGTAAAGCCTTGTGGAAATGTGGTACATAAGTTTTGTATGTGATACAATGATGTGTCCTTTGTTTACATTCCACAAGTTGCCGGTTAGTGTCTTTCCCGTTTCACTCTCCCTCCCTTCATAAATTTAAAGTCATCAACATTATAAAGTTATGTACATACATACATTAGTGTTTTTCTTTTATTTTTTTTTTTATTTTATATGTAGGGAAGAGGGCCAACCAAGGTCAAAAAAAAAAAAGTTAGAAAAAAGCCCACTTGAGCGCTGGCTCTCCAAAGAGTAGAAAAAGTGCCAAAACCGTCAGCCAGAATTAGGGGAGCAAATGCCTTCATACCTCCCTCTTAAAAGAAGACAAGTTGTAGGAATTTGGAAATACAGATGCAGGGAGGGAGTTCCAGAGTTTACCAGTGAAAGGGATGAATGATTGAGCGTACTGGTTAACTCTTGCATTAGAGAGTTGGACAGAATAGGGATGAGAGGAAGAAGAAAGCCTTGTGCAGCGTGGCCGCAGGAGGAGGGGAGGCATGCAGTTAGCAAGATCAGTAGAACAGTTACCATGAAAATAGCGATAAAATATAGAAAGGGATGCAACATTTCGGCGGTGAGAAAGAGACTGAAGACAGTTAGTCAGAGGAGGGAGTTGATGAGACGAAGAGCTTTCGATTCCACCCTATCAAGCAAAGCTGTGTGACTGGAACCCCCAAACATGCGAAGAGTACTCCATACAGGGACGGATAAGGCCCTTATACAGAGTAAGCAGTTGGAGGGCGAGAAAACTGGCGGAGACGCCTCAGAACACCTAACTTCATAGAAGCTGTTTTAGCAAGAGATGAGATGTGAAGTTTCCAGTTAAGATTATGAGCAAAGGACAGACCGAGGATATTCATTGTGGAAGAGGAAGACAGTTGAGTGTCATTGAAGAAGAGGATAGTTGTCTGGAAGGTTGTGTCGAGTTGATAGATGGAGGAATTGAGTTTTGAGGCATTGAAAACTACTAGATTTTCTCTGCCCCAATCGGAAATTTTAGAAAGATCGGAAGTCAGGCGTTCCGTGGCGTCCCGCGTGATCTGTTAATTTCCTGAAGGGTTGGACGTCTCTGAAAGAACGTGGAAAGATGTAGGGTGGTATCATCAGCGTAGGAGTGGATAGGGCAAGAAGTTTGGTTAAGAAGGTCATTAATGAATAATAGAAAGAGAGTGGGTGACAGGACAGAACCCTGAGGAACACCACTATTAATAGGTTTAGGAGAAGAACAGTAGCCGTCTACCACAGCAGCAATAGAGCGGTCGGAAAGGAAACTTGAGATAAAGTTGCAGAGAGAAGGATAGAAGCCGTAAGAGGGCAGTTTTGAAATCAAAGCTTTATGCCAGACTCTATCAAAAGCTTTTGATATGTCTAACGCAACAGCAAAAGTTTCACCGAAATCTCTAAAAGAGGATGACCAAGACTCAGTAAGGAAAGCCAGAAGATCACCAGTAGAGCGACCTTGACGGAAGCCATACTGGCGATCAGACAGAAGATTGTGAAGTGACAGATGTTTGAGAATCTTCCTATTCAGGATAGATTAAAAACTTTAGACAAGCAAGAGATTAAAGCTATAGGACGGTAGTTTGAGGGGTTAGAACGGTCACCCTTTTAGGAACAGGCTGAATGTAGGCGAACTTCCAGCAGGAAGGAAAGGTAGAAGTCGATAGACAAAGTTGGAAGAGTTTGGCCAGGCAAGGTGCAAGCACAGAAGCACAGTTTTTGAGAACAATAGGAGGGACCCCATCAGGTCCATAAGCCTTCCGAGGGTTTAGGCCAGCAAGGGCATGGAAAACATCATTACGAAGAATTTTGATTGTAGACATGAAATAGTCAGAGGGAGGAGGAGAGGGAGGACAAGCCCAGAATCGTCCAAGGTGGAGTTGTGAGCAAAGGTTTGAGAAAAGAGTTCAGCTTTAGAGACAGAAGAGATGGCAGTGGTGCCATCAGGATGAAATAAAGGAGGAAAGATGAAGAAGTGAAGTTATTTGAGATGTTTTGGCTAGATGCCAGAAGTCACGAGGAGAGTTTGAGTTTGAAAGATTTTGACATTTCCTATTTATGAAAGAGTGTTTGGCAAGTTGAAGAACAGACTTGGCATGATTCCGGCAGAGATATAAAGTGCATGAGATTCAGGAGATGGAAGGCTCAAGTACCTTTTGTGGGCAACCTCTCTATCATGTATAGCACGAGAACAGGCTGAGTTAAACCAAGGTTTAGAAGGTTTAGGTTGAGAAAAGAATGAGGAATGTACGCCTCCATGCCAGATACTAACACCTCTGTTATGCGTTCAGCACAAAGAGATGGGTCTCTGACACGGAAGCAATAATCATTCCAGGAAAATCAGCATAATACCTCCTCAGGTCCCCCAACTGGCAGAGGCAAAACGCCAGAGGCACCTTCGCTTTGGGGATCCTGCGGAGGGATTGGAAAAATAGGACAAGATACAGAAATGAGATTGTGATCGGAGGAGCCCAACGGAGATGAAAGGGTGACAGCATAAGCAGAAGGGTTAGAGGTGAGGAAGAGATCAAGAATGTTGGGCGTGTCTCCAAGACGGTCAGGAATACGAGTAGGGTGTTGCACCAGTTGCTCTAGGTCATGGAGGATAGCAAAGTTGAAGGCTAGTTCACCAGGGTGGTCAGTGAAGGGAGAGGAAAGCCAAAGCTGGTGGTGAACATTGAAATCTCCAAGAATGGAAATCTCAGCGAAAGGGTAGAGGGACAGAATGTGCTCCACTTTAGAAGTTAAGTAGTCGAAGAAATTACTATAGTCAGAAGAGTTAGGGGAGAGATAAACAGCACAGATGAATTTAGTTTGAGAGTGACTGTTAAGTCGTAGCCAGATGGTGGAAAATTCGGAAGACTCAAGAGCGTGGGCACGAGAGCAAGTTAAGTCATTGCGTACATAGACGCAACATCCAGCTTTGGAATGAAAATGAGAATAGAGAAAGTAGGAGGGAACAGAGAAGGGGCTACTGTCAGTTGCCTCAGACAGCTGTGTTTCGGTGAGGAAAAGAAGATGAGGTTTAGTAGAGGAGAGGTGGTGTTCCACAGATTGAAAATTAGATCTAAGACCGCGAATGTTGCAGAAGTTAATGTAGAAAAAGTTGAGGGAGGTGTCAAGGCATTTGTGGTCTTCAACAGGAGAGGTGTCCGACCTGGGGACATTTTGGTCCCTCCCAGAGGGGACTCGAGGCGTTGTTTATTTTGGGTCCCATTTTTCTTTTAAATTTTGATTTGGAGTGAAGGGTGTATGTGTGGTAAGTGCATGTAGTTTTGTGTGAAGAAGGAGAGCTGTCTTTAGAGGGTAGGCTGTGACTACCCCCTTGAGTTGTGAGACAAAGGGAAACATTCAATAAGATCACAACTAGCTTTAATGGAAGGTTCACAGCACGTTCTAAACTAATGCTATTAGATCTCACTGGGAGTAAGTTATTGTTTTGGTAGGTGTCTACTACCTCCTCTCATTAAGGTGTACATTATAATGACTCGTGACTCTACAATGGATAAAATGGAAAGCCTTGTGGAAATGTGATACATAAGTTTTGTATGTGATACAATGATGCCCCCTTTGTTTACATTCCACAGGTTGCTGGTTAGTGTCTTTCCCGTTTCACTCTCTCTCTCCCTTTATAAATTTAAGATCAACATTATAAAGTTATGTACATACATACATTAGTGTACATTATAATGACTGAAATTAAACTGCCTAAAAACTTCATAATTTTTACTTTCATTAAACCTTTCACTGTACTATGATGCACTCTCGTTTTGTTTACTCTCAATGGAAGTTTAAGTCAGGGGTTAAACTTTTCATATTGGTTAAACAAAATTAACACGTTTTTAGAACGTAACCCCTCGTTAAGCGGGAGTTGCCTGTGTATAATATATTTACTGAGCATCCCCCACTTAACGAAGGGGTTACGTTCCTAAAAACCCTCAATAAACTTGTTTTTAACCAATTATAACAAGTTTAACCCCTGACTTGAACTTCCATTGAGAGTAAACAAAGCAAGAGTGCATCATAGTACAGTGAAATGTTTAATGAAAGTAAAAATTATGAAGTTAAACATTTAGGCAGTTTAATTTCAGTCATTATAATGTACACTAATGTATGTATGTACGTAACTTTATAATGTTGATCTTAAATTTATGAAGGGAGAGAGAGTGAAACGGGAAAGACACTAACCGGCAACCTGTGGAATGTAATAATAAAAAAAAAAAAAAAAAAAAGGGCGCAGCATTGTACTGCATACAAAACTTATGTACCACATTTCCATAAGGTTTTCCATTTTATCCATTGTAGAGTCACGAGTTCAGATGAATCTTTTAGCTTGCAAGGAAGATACGGTCTCACCAGACTTCTTGATAGAGTCTGCTGACTTGAAAATGGTAGAGACATTAGATGGAGTCAAGATGGTGGCGAGCAATGCTATTAGTGTTCTCGGCTCTCTCGTGTTTGTGAATAATATCCAGCTTCACTTCGAGATGAAGAGATTTCCTGGTCTTCTTAGCAATGCTAGGCGACATTGCAGGGTGTTTTGGTAGTAAATTGAACGAGGGAAAACGAGCTGCTGCTAAAGCTGTTATTGTTTTGAACAGGGGGAGTGAGTGGTGCGTGTGTTATCCACGAGAGGTGCTGGTGTATTCAAAAGCCTGTTGGCTTGCGTGATACAGCGGTGCTTTCAAACTTGGAAAATATTATGTGGATAAAACTTCGTTAAAGCGAGTTTGGTGTTCGTTAAACGAGCAGATGGTAGTAAAATGAAATTTTAGTTGTAGCGAAATTTCGTTTTGTGAACCTTCGATAAGTGGGGATTGCCTATATATATATATATATATATATATATATATATATATATATATATATATATATATATATATATATATATATATACAGTAAGTCCTACGTACATATACAGTAAGTCCTACGGTACATATGCATTCCTCAAAACTTTACCGCAAATCGAAATTACCATATACTAGACCCATTATAAAATGTAATAATAGGAGATGTGTTCCAGGACGTCGAAAGTCACTTCACGATAGCCACGTATTCTATCAGATGATGTCCCTCCTGAGGCTAAGGAACAGTATGGATTTTATCTTCTGCTGAGTGGGCAGATGTTGCACTCTCCCCAGCTTTTTTTATAGCCTCACGATTCTTTAACACCGTCTTTTCTCTTCAAAACATCTAATTTTACCTCCAATGTCAGACTACTCCTCTTTCACTTTGCCTTTTCAATTCCAGCACAATGCTTTGGGGACAAAATGGGTGTGTCACTGTGCGTCGTGATAATAATATCCACAAAAAACAAACGTAAGGATTTCACTTGTGTTCAGTGGGAAACGTAGGAAGAGACTGATTGTTGCAGTGGCTGTGTGGCATGGTGGTGCTACGGTATGGTGTAAACAAAGCATGAGCAGATACCGTATCTGAATTTTTCTTACTATAAATAGAATTGAGGGTAGTCATTACCAAACACTGTAACTGTGAGTTTACCGGATAACAAAGTACCGTATAAGGAGGACTTAATGTATATATATATATATATATATATATATATATATATATATATATATATATATATATATATATATATATATACAGTAAGTCCTCGTTATACGGTAGTTCTTTATCCAGTAAATTCACAGTTACAGTATTTGGAAATTACTACCCTCAATTACATATTACTTACATGCATTAGTGATTAGATGAATAAATGGAATATTAAAGGGTCTATTGTAAGTACAAATATATTCATAATAACCATGGCAAACACTAAAAGCCTACTACCAGCAGCGAACCATGCAGCAACTGATAAAGGGCACAGATGGGCCTGGCAAGCCCACCATCAGTGAATGGTGGAAGTCGTATAACAAGCACGCCTTAGATAAGATGAAGTCATCTTGGGACGAAGTGAAGACGTCTACCATGAACTTGGCGTGGAATAAAGTATGGCCAGAATGCACGCATGACTTCCCAGGCTTAGCTGAAGACGACATCGGTGCGATCAGAAATGACATAGTAAATCAGTGCCATAGGGCTGGCTTCGATGAAGTTGATGATGATGATGTTCAAGATCTTTTGGAAAGCCATGCTGAATATCTCTCAAATGATGATCTTATAGAGGAGGCAGAAAAAGAGGGAAATGAGGAAGAAGAACCTGTGCGTGGCCTGGACATCAAAACTCTTAGAGAATGTCTCGGTGGTATTGAAAAAAGCTCTGGAAACCCTGAAGGAACGTTACCCAAATCCTGCCAGGAGTAGCAAAGTGGCTCATGACGTAGAGAAAATAGTGTCAAGATTTATCAAGAAGTCTATGATAAAAAAGAAGAAAAACTAAACAGTCCTCCATTTACTCGTTCTTCAAGCCAGTCAGACATGCCGTCCCTATCACACCTGCCGACCCAGCTACAGCTGGCCCTTCCTCAATATCCTTTTTCTTCAAACCATTGAAACGTGCTGATCCTGCTACAGCTGGCCCTTCTACATCTGCTTCCGACAGTGCAGACGACGATGTCTTATCCTTGTCTACCCACTCGGCGGAAGATGAGTAAGGGCTGAAATCCCTACTGTCCCTTAGCCTTGGGAAGGACATCATCTGATAGAATACATGGCGATTGAAAGGTAAATAAAATTTTTTTTTTTTATTTCCATTGCGCAGTACTTCACTCTCTCTCTCTCTCTCTCTCTCTCTCTCTCTCTCTCTCTCTCTCTCTCTCTCTCTCTCTCTCTCTCTCTCTCTCTCTCTCTCTCTCTCTCTCTCTATATATATATATATATATATATATATATATATATATATATATATATATATATATATATATATATATATATATATATATATATATATATATATATATATATATATATATATATATATATATATATATATATATATATATATATATATATATATATATATATATATATATATATATATATATATATTTTTTTTTTTTTTTTTTTTGTATATACAGTAAGTCCTCATTATACGGTACATATGCGTTCCTGAAAACCTTACTGCATATTGAATTTATCGTATACAGAACCCATTATAACATGTAATAATAGGGAATGCTTTCCAGCACGTCAAAAGTCACCCCCTACAGAAATGAAAATACATGAAAATAATCTTTAAAATTAAAAAAAAAAAGTAAAGTACTGCACAAAAAAAAAGGGGTGAACCTGCTGACATCATAGTGACGTCAACAGGTTCACCAACAGGGGAGCTTCCTCCCAGGACGTCTTTCTCGCACGGAAACTTCACGCTCTCCTTCTGCCCGCTGAGCAAATCATACTTACCTGGCACAGGAGACAAGTTTTGTGAAGGCTTCTCTGCCTCCTATTACCGCCCCACACCCTCTGCTTGCCAGCAAGTTTCTCTCTCTCTCTCTTTCTCTCTCTCTCTCTCTCTCTCTCTCTCTCTCTCTCTCTCTCTCTCTCTCTCTCTCTCTCTCTCTCTCTCTCTCTCTCTCTCTCTGACCGTATCATTATCATATTTAATAATCTCAATACTCTTGCTGTTATTAATTATTATTATTATTATTATTATTATTATTATTATTATTATTACTATTTTTAAACTTTTGCTCTTATTATTATTATATTAATAAAGTGTTGCTGTCTTCGTTACTATTATTATTATTATTATTATTTAATTTTTACGTTACATATATAACTGAGGTAATTTATATCTACACAATTAACTGAATGGGGACTTCTCAATAACTAGACATCAGGAATTTACTTCTCAATAACTAAACATCAGAAATTTACTAATGTCTTAAGGTGCAAAATTACCAGGAAAAAAAAAATGGTTTTCATTTATCACATACTACATACTACTTATTATATACTACTGATAATTAAAACAGTCACACACTGCAAAACTCAGCATTGTGACCGATGTTGGCGCGGAACAGAGAGAGAATGGGAGAGAGAGAGAGAGAAGCACGTGAATACCTACCAGGCAGCTTGCTAACTGAACGAACATTCCCGCTCTGACTACTTGTGAACCCGCTGACGCCACGGATGTGCATATTAGACCCATTTTGAATGCCTCATAGATCGACCTTCTATTCCATGGGCCTTGGTTGTATTTTGCCAGTCTCGTCCACGCTGTTGACTGTCTCGCATACTGTATCTTAGTGTTGTGTTCGCGACAACTTTTTTTGTTTAAGTAGTGATTCGTTAAGCCCTTACAATGCCGCCTAAGCCCTGTGCCCCTGCAAAAGCTTCTTCTAGTGAACCCAAGAGGAAGAGGAAGATGATGACCATCAGTGAAAAAGTGAAATTTTTCCTTATGATCAAAGAGCGCAGAAGAGGGTGAATGTTACGTATCATGTGAGAGGAGAGAGAGAGAGAGAGAGAGAGAGAAATGTATATCTACTGTAAAAGGTTTTATAATTAAATAGACTTAAGTAAAATACTGTATATGTAAAGTATAAATACTGTTAACATATTTTAAACATTCTGGTACCCATATACAAATACACCAAAATACATATACACGGTAAATTCGATATGTGGTAAGGTTTTCAGGAACGCATATGTACCATATAGTGAGGACTTACTATGTATATATATATATATATATATATATATATATATATATATATATATATATATATATATATATATATATATATATATATATATATATATATATATATATATATATATATATATATATATATATATATATATATATATATATATATATATATATATATATATATATATATATATATATATATATATATATATATATATATATATATATATATATATATATATATATATACATACACACACATAAATAAAGAAGCAATGGATCGAGTTTCTTGAAGACAACAAAATATTATCAAATAGCCAATTTGGTTTTAGAAAAGGTCGGTCATGTGTGACAAATTTATTGAGTTTCTACTCTAGAATAGTTGATAAAGTACAAGAGAGAGAGGGATGGATTGACTGTATTTATTTAGATCTAAAAAAGGCTTTTGATAAAGTGCCACATGAAAGATTATTATGGAAGTTAGAGGAGAAGGGTGGCTTAAAAGGAAGCACATTAAGATGGATGAAGAATTACTTAAGGGGGAGAGAAATAAGGACGATAGTTAAAGATATGAAGTCCAAGTGGAGAACAGTAGACAGCGGAGTGCCACAGGGGTCAGTATTGGCACCAATACTTTTTCTCGTATATATAAATGACATGCCAGAGGGAGTGAACAGCTACATAAATCTGTTTATGGACGATGCGAAACTGTGCAGAGTCATTAAACAAAAGAGGATTGTGAAATACTACAGGAAGACTTAAACAAGATCTGGAAATGGAGCAAAAAATGGGAGATGGAATTCAATGTGGACAAAAGCCATGTCATGGAAATGGGAAAAAGTGAAAGACGACCAGTGGGAATCTATAAGATGGGAGATGGAGTAGAACTAGAAAAAGTAAAAAAGGAAAAGGACTTGGGAGTGACAATGGAAGAAAATAATCAACCGGTTAGCCATATTGATAGATGTTTCAGAGAGACGTATAATTTGCTAAGGAATATTGGAGTAGCATTTCACTATATGGACAAGGAAATGATGAAGAAATTGATAAGTACTAAAATAAGACCTAGATTGGAATATGCAGGAGTTGTGTGGACTCCCATAAAAAGAAACACATAAGAAAATTAGAGACTACAAAAATGGCTACAAGAATGGTTCCAGAATTTAAAGGGATGGCATATGAGGAGAGACTAAAGGCAATGGATCTACCAACCTTGGAGCAGAGAAGAGAGAGAAGGGATCTGATACAGGTTTATAAATTGATTAACGGAATGGATGAAGTGGATAATGAGAAACTGATCCTGAGAGAAGAATATGACTTTAGAAGCACAAGATCGCATAGTAAGAAACTAAGGAAGGGACGATGTCTGAGAGATGTTAAAAATTTAGTTTCCCAAAGATGTGTTGAGACTTGGAACAGTTTGAGTGAGGAAGTGGTATCAGCAAAGAGTGTACATAGTTTTAAAGAGAAATTGGATAAGTGTAGATATGGAGACGGGACCACACGAGCATAAAGCCCAGGCCCTGTAAAACTACAACTAGGTAAATACAACTAGGTAACACACACACACACACACACACACACACACACACACACACACACACACACGGCCCAGTAGCTCAGTGGTTAGAGCGCTGGCTTCACAAGCCAGAGGACCGGGGTTCGATTCCCCGGCCGGGTGGAGATATTTGGGTGTGTCTCCTTTCACGTGTAGCCCCTGTTCACCTAGCAGCGAGTAGGTACGGGATGTAAATCTAGGAGTTGTGACCTTGTTGTCCCGGTGTGTGGTGTGTGCCTGGTCTCAGATCCCAAGATCGGAAATAATGAGCTTTGAGCTCGTTCCGTAGGGTAACGTCTGGCTGTCTCGTCAGAGACTGCAGCAGATCAAACAGTGTATTACACAAATACACTCACACTCAACCCTTGTCTATCCACATTTCTGTTAATGCAGACAGTGTCCAGATAATAATTTTCACCACTGTGGCAGGCAGTTGTAAACAAGTCCAGCCAATGCTAATCAACACTGTGTATTGTCCAGTATCAGTGAAAAAATTTGTCCATTTTTCAGTACCTTAGAACTTTTAATTATGTCTCCCAAGGGTGTTAGGCATAAGTGAGTGGCCCTAACTGCAACATAAAAGCTGAAATTAATAAAATTAAAGAAAATTAATAAAATTAGACAGAAGCTAGAGTTGCAAGATTTTGTGAGGAGTGTGGTGTGGCCAAGCAAACTGTGTCAGACATTAGTAAATCAAATGATAAGCTGGTAGAATGTTCTGCCAAATACTGTGTGGCTGCATCATCAAGTAAAAGTGGCAAAGGTGCAGCAAGGAAAAATGTAAGAAATGGAAAAGATGCTTCATTAGATACCACCAAGCTCCTGATAGGACTCCTAGTTCCGGGAGACGGCCTCTTCTTATGCCATGCTGTGCAGAGGCCTGACACTCTGTAGTAGGTAAGAACAACAACGTACTGTAGTTTATATCTAAAATTTCATGCCTGAACAGCTGTTCAAATGGAATGCTATTCACTAGGTGGCAGCATTGAGCACTTAATCATGATAGTTTTGTTACAAAATTATTATGTTTTTAGCTTTTGTATCAATAAAATATTCTATAGTAATAAACAACACTATTTGTGAAGGTACGTTGTTGTTTCTTCAGACGACCAACAAATTAATTCAAACTATGCGTGCCTTGCACACTTCCAGAAACAGCCAATAGAAGGTGGCACCACTGCAGCAGGTGGTTGTAAACAAGTCTAGCTGATGCTTGTGTGTATTGTCCAGTATCAGTGAGCAAGTTTGTGCATTTTTCATTACCTTAGAACTCTTAAATTATGTCTCCTAAGGGTGTTAGGCATAAGTGAGTGGCCCTAGTAGCAGACACCTACCAAAACAATAACTTACTCCCAGTGAGATCTAATAGCACTAGTTCAGGGGGTGCTGTGAACCTTCCATTAAAGCTAGTTGTGGTCTTGCTGAACGTTTTCCTTTGTGTCTCACAACTCAACAGTGCAGTCACAGCCTGCCCTCTAAAGACAATTCTCCTTTTTCACACAAAACTACATGCACTTACCATACATACACCCTTCACTTCAAAATCAAAATAAAAATTTAAAAGAAAAATGGGACCCCCGAAACATGCCTTGGAGTCCCCTTCTTGGGAGGGGACCAAAAATATCCCCAGGTCGGACGCCTCTACTGTTGACGATCCCAAATGCCTTGACACCTCCCTCAACTTTTTCTACATTAACTTGTGCAACATTTGTGGTCTTAGATCTAATTTTCAATCTGTAGAACACCACCTCTCTACTAAACCTCATCTTCTTTTCCTCACCAAAAACACAGTTGTCTGAGGCACCTGACAGTAGTCCCTTCTCTGTTCCCTTCTACTTTCTCTATACTCATTTTCATTCCAAAGCTGGATGTTGCGTCTATGTACACAACGACTTAACATGCTCTCATGCCCACGCTCTTGAATCTTCCGAGTTTTCCACCATTTGGCTTCGACTTAACAGTCACTTGCAAACTAAATTCATCTGTGCTGTTTATCTCTCCCCTAACTCTTCTGACTATAGTAAATTATTCTACTACTTAACTTCCAAAGTGGAGCACATTCCGTCCCTCTACCCTTTCGCTGAGATTTCCATCCTTGGAGATTTCAATGTTCACCACCAGCTTTGGCTTTCATCTCCCTGCGTAAAAAAAAAAAAATAATAACAATTATTATCTTTCCGGTTGCTTTTTTCGAACATTAGTGACTTACATGTCCAGTATGTTTTATATGGGCATTAACCTATTTCTTGACCTAACTGCTGGAATATGTTTTATTCATTTGTTCTACATTACTAAGAAATGGAAATGTTAAGATTAGGATGGGTTAGAATAGGTTGGTATAGGCAGCGTTGAAAGCCCATCTAATTGTATATAACAATAGTTTGCTTTGATGTACATATAGTCAGTATATAAGTGAAGCAAAATCTGGGTATGAGTGAGAATTGCATACCCCACTGAGTCACTGAGTCCTCCTCTGCTAGATGATGTTCCAAAGCAAGTAATTCATGCCTAGGGAAGCGGTATTTCAATAGTAATTCACTATCACTTGGTGCCACGGAGTCAAGGTGATCCTCATGGCATGATCGTATATGAACACAGAGACATGGTATCCATTATAGCAGGCAATAAACGAGTGGAAACATAAATATCGTGGTGAAAGCATCGCGTAACCTAAAAGGGTCACAAGAAGAAGCGGCCGAGTCAGCGAGTCCCTGCCACATCTGTGACCAATCTTATCTCTGCTTTATTTTTGGTATTCCATGTAGCATTTTACTTTATGCATTACAAAACATTCCTTTCTTGGGGGCAAGGTTTGCAAAAGGATAATAAAAATGTTGTTTTGTGAATATAAATGTATATACAGTAATACTCTGCTTAACAAACATTTGTCTAATGAATTTCTGGTTTAACCTACTATGTAAAGTTAGACCAAAAAGTTCGCATAACGTACAACCACATCCGTTTTAGCGAATTTTCTGTTTGAATTTGCCGGGTGAGGGACCGAATGTGACAGCTTCGCTTTGATTGGCTGGCTCCCTGCCTCTGTCTAGTGCTCCTGGAGCTGGATCCCAGATTCTTTAACAGCCTCAGAGCAACCTCCTGCCATGAAATGGCATCCATGAACGCTTGGAGGGACGCTGACGAGGTTGCTATCAGGTTGCTCTGAGGTTGCTGGAAACACCACCTCTGGAGGTGGTGTTACTGTCTTATACTGTATATGCATTTATGTTCACAAAACAACATTTCTATTAGCTTTTTACAAACCTTGCCCCCAAGAAAGGATTGTTTTGTAATGCATAAAGTGAAATGTTACATGGAATACCAAAAAATAAAGCAGAGATGAGATCGGCCACAGACAAAGCGGAGACTCACGGCGACTCGGCCACTTCTTCTTCTTCTTGTGACCCTTTAGCTTGTGTGTTGCTTTCAACACAATATTAGATTTATGTTTCCACTCCTCTATTGCCTGCTATAATGGATATCATATCTTAGTATTCATATACGCTCATGCCATGAGGATAACCTCGACTCCGAGGCACTGAGTGATAGTGAATTACTAATGAAATACTGCGGTATTTCATTAGTAATTAGAAAAGAGTAATTAGAAAAAAGAAGTAACTGGTCCCCTAATGGTGTTAGTTCTGTCTATGTAGTCCCTAATATTTATGAAGGGAGGGAGAGTGGAGCAGGAAAGACACTATAGTCCTGCTCCTCCAACAATGTGGATTGGGTGCGGCTTGTTGGGGAATTCCCGCTGTACAGTGGTGAAGCATGTCTCATAGCCAGTGATGCAGCAGAGTTCTAATAGTAGTAAAACTTTAGCAAATATGGTCAGCAAATATACATACGCATTAAGCCTTAGTATTACAACGTATGAGAGAGCAGTAAACTTATTATTGATAATATATTCATAAGCCTGGCAAGAAACGTGGCATACATATTTTACAGTGTTGCTAAAAAAAAATAATATACTTATAAAGAGGTTTCCTTGCAGTTTGGGATGGGTAAATAGTTCCATAGTTATAATTAGATTATATCGTGAAGGAAAGTACTTTAAAATAAGCTGACATAAATAAGAAAAAAACTACATTCAAATCTTCACGGCAGCAACACCAATCACGCCCGCCATCCATACAGGTGATAGGAGGTCAGCTGCGGTGTCCTTGACCAGGAAGAAAGAGAGGGGGAGGAAGAGGGAGGGGTAAGAGAGAGGGAGGAAGAGGGAAAGAGGGGGGTAGACAACGAGGGATTAAAGGTATGGCAGCGCTGTCCTCCCGCTATTTCCCATGGGGGCCACACCCAATCCACATTCTTAGACGAGCAGGACTATAGCTGGCAACCTGTGGAATGTAGACAAAAGGTGCATCATTGTACCGCATACAAAACTTATGTACATTTCCACATTTTATCCATTGCTGATTCACGAGTTCAGGTGGTTCTTTTAGATTGCAAGGAAGATACGGTCTCACCAGCCTTTTTTAATAGAATTTGCTGACTTGAAAATAGTAAAGACAGTAGATGGAGTCAAGCCATGGTGGCGAACAATGCTATTAGTTTTCTCACCTCTCGTGTCTGTGAATAATATCCAGCTTCACTTTGAGAGTAAGAGATTTCCTTTTCTTCTTAGCAATGCTAGGTGACATTGCAGGACTGGTTGGAGGGCATTTTGGTGGCATGTTGAGCATGAGATTACGAGCTGGTGCTGGACCCTGTTTTTGTTTTGAACTTAAAATGGGGAAGGGTAGGGAAGTGAGTGGTGCGCGTTTTGTCCATGAGAGGCGCTGGTGTATTCAAAAGCCTGTCAGCTTGTGTGATACGGCGGGGCTTTGAAACTTGGGAAAAATTACCTGGATAAAATTTTGTTAAAGCGAGTGTGGTGTTCGTTATACGAGGAGATGGTTTGTTGTAGCGAAATTTCGTTGTGTGAACGTTCATTAAGCAGGGGTTACCTGTATATAAATGGAAAAATGACAAATTGAAGGAAATAGGACATATGGAACAACAGAAGAAATGAGTGAACTTATGAATGAGAGCTTTATATCAGTATTTAATGAAGAGGGAGATTTCATAGAACCAAATAACCAACCAACACAAGCATAAACAAAGAATCAGTAAACTGCTAGAAGGGGTGGATGTGAGGAAGGCAATGGGGCCAGATGAAGTGTCAGGATGGACACTGAGGGAATGTAGAGACCAACTGGTGGAACCAATCTGGGATGTGATCAACAGCTCTCTGATGGAGGGGAAGGTACCAAGGGAGTGGAAAAGAGCAAATATAGTCTCAATATATAAAGGAGGAAAAAAGACCGAGCACCTAAATAATAGACCAGTGTCACTGACTTGTGTTGTAGGAAAGATCTGTGAAATTGTAATTAAAGAAAAATGGTTAGAATATCTGGAAGAAAATGAAATAATAAAAAAAAACTCAAATTCGGTTTCAGAAAAGGAAGAGCATGCATAACAAACTTAGTAAGCTTTTATACAAGAGTAATAGATGAAGTACTAGGGAGAAATGGATGGGTTGACACAGTGTATTTGGACATTAAAAGACCGATAGAATATCAGTTGAAGACTTGTACAGAAAATGGAACACATCCATAGAATAAAGGAAAATATCTTACAATGAATGACACTACAGATAGGGAAATGAGGACAATGATAAAAGACACCCCATCTACAGTTGGAGCAGAGTCACTAGTGGCATACCACAGGGTTCAGTGCTGGCACCAATTATGTTCCAAGTATATATTAATGATATGCAAGAGGGTCTGAGTATTTACATAAATTTGCTTGTGGATTATGTGAAATTTTTGAGAGTAGTAAAGAACATTGAAGACTGTAGGGAATTGCAGAAAGATATTAATAAAATCCGGAAGTGGAGCCAAGAGTGGAAATTAAAATTTAATACCAGGAAATGCCATGTAATGAAAATGGATAATAGTTATAGAAGACTTACGTTGGAATACAAAATAGGAGAAGAGATTATAATGAAAAGTAGTGAAGAAAAGACCTGAGAGGGATTGTAAAAGACACCCTGACTTCAGAAAGACCCATAAATGGGTTTTATTACACATACTACTATCCATAATTTTTAGATTCAATGAGTACTTACCAAATATGAAGTTTGATCATAATTTCCTTGCAAAGGGATTGTAGGGCAAAAAGGATGGCCTTTAACTCTAGACAATTAATAATAATTCTTTATGAGCTTAGTGGCCTCCTGTCTTAGAATGTCCAACAGACGCACCTCAGCCTGTCAGGCAAGCATCAGAATACAACTCAAAGTGAGGAATGGATAGGCACAGAGACCTGGTATGAAAATCAATGTTGTTAACCCACCAGTTGATGAGACCTAAAGAATGTAAGTCCAAAGTAACCTTAGAAAAGTAATTACCAAAGTTGAGTGCCAGTTCCCTGTTCTGAATTATCTCAAGATGCTTGTGCCTAAGGGGGGCAACTTCCACTGCAGATTTGGCAGCCACTGCCAAATCAATGAAAGAAGCCAAGTCATGTAAAGCAATGTCTCCCCGTAACAACTGTAAACCTTGCTCTTTGATACGTGTCTTTTTATGAGGGGCTAGAGCGCAGTCATGTCAGCTAAATTCAATGCAACCCCAAGAAATTCCACCTCTTGGGTAGGCTTGTGGGGTATATCTTAGCGGCGGGTTCTGCCATGGGTTCGGGGAGAATTTTTTGATATGCAATAACTTTGCTGTCAGAGGTCATAACATGTTGAAAACTACATCGTTATACTCAGAAAACACAAAGAAATATGCTTTTATAAGGAAAGCAATCAGTTACAGAAAGGTCAAGAGGTCTAGGTAGTACTGGTTGGGTAGGTGGAGCAGGAAACTCAATGACCTTACCATGGACAACATCATGGATCCACTTATCTGTAGATAAGGCCTGCCATAACTGCCTGGCAGCAAAAATTTTACCACTGACAAAATTGTTAGGGTGTTCTGTAAGGAGTATAGAATGTTACTTACTGGAAGTGCACCTACTGTGTGACTGTGCCTCCTTCCCTTGGGGCAGCTTCTGGCCTAAGAAAAAGGCCTGGAGGAGGTCCTTGACCGTGATTGTGAAGGATGTAAAGACTGCCCGGAAGTCGATCCGTAGAGGGCAAACCTTCTTGGTCCAGACATCCTATGGGGAACGAAACAAGGGTCTCCCCAGTTTCCTGGTCTTGTGAATTTCATCACATTTCTTTGTGACATCAAAAGGGAACAGTTCTTCCCTTCCAGCTGCACATTCCCATTTGCAGAGTTTAGCTAGGGCCGAATCATTAACACAGATCCATGCCACTTCTTTCTGCAGTTGGTTCACATTGTTGACTGCTGATGCCAGAAGTCTAAGGCTATTATTAAGTCTTTTCAAGTAGGAGGAGATGGGTTTCCCTTTTCCTTCTCCCAATATCACTGATACTCTGTGCCACAGGAACAAGGGCCTTGGAGAGCAGTCCATTGGTATGGAACAGCTGCTTATCTATAAGCTTGCCACCAACAGTCATGGCAGAAGTGATAGCCTAGTTAATTGCTGGAACAGACAAGATTGGCACATTACTGGATAATTTATCTTGTTATAAGTTGACTTCACGCTGTCAGAGATTGGTCTGCACCTCAGATTGGCATTTAAGATGGCAGCCAGATGCTCAGGTAGGGACTCATCTTTCTCTTCCTCCCTTTGGAAGTGACCTGACAACTCCGCATGTGCACAGAGGAAGTCAGCATTATCACCTCCTGCGTCAGGGTGGGCTGGCTAGGGAACACCAAATGAGTTCAGATCCTCTAAGGGGTTAGAAGCACCCTCGTCACCAGAGGAGGCCACAGTGAAGCCACTAAAATCAGCTCTGCTCCTGACGAGAAAGAAAATCTAGTGAGAGATACAGTGGATAAAAGGAAATGTTTTGTCATTTTTGGGATGAAGGAAAAAAAAAAACAACAACAAGTACATAAGAGAGTGTGAAGATAGAGAATTGGCTAAAACTATTACCAAACAGGCCATGACAGCACACAGGAGCTGGAAGTGATTAGGTTGGGAAGATTTAGTGAAGGGGGTAGGAGACCAATGAAAGTGAGAATGAGATCGCAGGTGGCAGTGGAGGAAATCATGACAAAGAAAGGGAAGCTGCCCGATGATATTGAATATAAAGAGATATGAACCTGGAGGAGAGGGAAAAGAGAAAGTGCTAAGAAATGAAGCTAAGGAAAAAAATGAGAAAAGGATGGTGCCAAGAAGCAGAATTTCTATTGGAGGGTTCTAGATATGATACTAAAGAAGTGGTATCTACAGAAGAAGGACGAGGTCATGGAGGAGGCAAGAAATTAAGAGTGACTTATACTAATATAGATGGATTGTTATTCAGTATGTTGGAGGTTAGGGATTATTTGAAAGAAAAAAAGCTGGATGTAATGTGCATTATTGAAATGAAACTGAAAGTACAGGTTGAACCCCGCTTTAACGGCACGCGATTTACCGGAATCCCGTGTTTAACGGCAAAAATTTCCGGTGGGAACATAGTGTTGTCTTTAATGGCATTTCGGCATTTACCGGCATCGCCTAGTACCGATTCCGCCGCACCGATGTACCGGCGCTGGTGTGCCGCTCCAACCCACGTGCAGTTTCCCGCCACAAGCGTTATTTCCGCCTAGACAGCATAGAGAGAAGACGATTCGTTTACTTTCGTCCTAGTCTTTGTTAGTTCGGTGATATATTTTGGCAAAATGGCTTCGAAAAGGCCTGCAGACTTTGGAAAAAGTGGTCCAAGTGAAAAGAAAAAGCGTTTGTCATTGACTATTGCACAGAAAGAACATTAATTTTCGTTTTCTCCTAACCTAACTTTTTATTTTCTATTATTTTCTTATATTTTTAGTATTTATCGGCTTTAACGGCAAAATCGATTTAACGGCAACGGCAAATCCCCGAGCTTGCCGTTAAATCGGGGTTCAACCTGTAGAGATTCATGTTAACTTTAAAGAGGAGGGATAAAATAGCTGGAGAAGAGACAGGTAGGGTAAAGGGAGAGGAGTGCTAATAATGGTTCATGATAATATATGTGTGGAGGATGTGCAATATGATAAGGGCAAGGTGGAGGTTATGGGAGTAACAATCAAAACAGAGGAATTGAAAAAAAGAAAAATCATAGTTACATATGTGCCACCTAAGACAAACACGTTGGGAACTGAAGAACATAAAGATAAGCAAAGAGAGGTGATTAAGTGCTTATATAATATGATAAGAATAGACGGAGGAATACTATTTGTTGGAGACTTCAGCTGTAAAACAGATAAACTGGAGAGAGATGGAAGAAATGGATAATGCTGGACAGTGAAGCGAGGTGTTACAGTTGACTATGGTAAATAAAATGGACCAGTGGGTGGAGGAGTCAATATGATACAGGGGGGAAGAAAAAGCATTGTTGCTTGACCTAGTATTCACAAAGAAGCCAGAGCTCCTTCTCAGCATACAATATTAAAGCTGGAAATACAGGAGGAGGATGGGATAAGATACAGATAGGGCTACAAAAAAAAAGATTAAATTATGCAAGAAATTTTGAAAAATTAAGGAATTTTTTTGTTGATATTGAAAGGAAAAACATTATGTACAGAAGGATAATACAAGGAAAATATGAAATATTCATACAGAAATATAACAAAGGAGTAAAGAATACATACCTTTTTATAGAGTTAAGAAAAAATACATGCTTGCTAGATGCACAGAAGCTAAAAAGGCATAAGATGAACTTTGGAAGAGACTCATAAAACAGAAAAATGACAATAAGAGACAACAGCATAAATATGTGAGAAATTATATATTAGAGTAAGGAAAGAGGGAGAAAGAAATTTTGAAAAAGATGTGGTGCGTAAAAGCAAACCCAAGCTTTTATATATATATTTATATATATATATATATATATATATATATATATATATATATATATATATATATATATATATATATATATATATATATATATATATATATATATATATATATATATATATATATATATATATATATATATATATATATATATATATATATATATATATATAGTAAGTCCTCGTTATACGGTACATATGCGTTCCTGAAAACCTTACCGCATATCAAATTTACCGTATACCGAACCCATTATAACATGTAATAATAGGGAATGCGTTCCAGCACGTCAAAAGTCACCCCTACAGAAATTAAAATATGTGAAAATAATCATAAAAAAAAAAAAAGTAAAGTACTACGCAAAAGAAGTAAACAGAAAATGTTTTTATTTACCTTTCAATCGCCAAGTATTCTATCAGATGATGTCCTTCCTGAGGCTAAGGGACAGTAGGAATTTCAGCCATTACTCATCTTCCGCCGAGTGGGCAGACAAGGACAAGACGTCATCGTCTGCACTGTCGGAAGCAGATGTAGAACTGTAGTAGGATCGGCACGTTTCAATGGCTTGAAGAAAAGGGATATTGAGGAAGGGCCAGCTGTAGCTGGGTCAGCAGGTGTGATAGGGACGGCATGTCCAACTGGCTTGAAGAACAACTAGATGGAGGACTGTTTAGTTTTTCTTGTTTTTTCATCATAGATTTCTTGATAAATCTTGACACTTTTCTCTACATCATGAGCCACTTTGCTACTCCTGGCAGGATTTGGGTCACATTCCTTCAGAGTTTCCAGAGCTTTTTCGATACCACCGAGACATTCTCAGAGTTTTGTTGTCCAGGCCACGCACAGGTTTTTCCTCGTCTCCCTCTTCTGCCTCCTTTGATACCTTGTTTAGCTCTATTAGTTCATAATTTGAGAGAGATTCAGCATGGCATTCCAAAAGATCTTGAATATCATTATCATCAACTTCATCGAAGCCAGCTCTATGGCACAGATTTACTATGTCATTTCTGATCACACCGATATCGTCTTCAGCGAAGTCTGGGAAGTCATGCGCGCATTCTGGCCATACTTTATTCCATGGCAAGTTCATGGTAGACGTCTTCACTTCGTCCCAAGATGACTTGATGTTATCCCAGGCCCATCTGTGCCCTTTATCAGTTGCTGCATGGTTCGTTGCCTGTAGTAGGTTTTTAGTGTTTGCCTTGATTATTGTGAATATATTTGTGCTTACAATAGACCCTTTAATATTCCATTTATTCATTTAATTAATAATGCATGTAAGTAATATGTAATGCAGTTAAAAAAAAAAAAAAAGGTGGGGGGGAGATGATAGGCTCCAAGGGTGGTCAAGTTAAAGTCAGTACTGTGAGTGGCACGCCAAGTTCATGATAGACGTCTTCACTTCATCCCAAGATGACTTGATGTTATCTAAGGCGTGCTTGATATTATACGACTTCCACCATTCATTGATAATGGGTTTGCCAGACCCATCTGTGCCCCTTATCAGTTGCTGCATGGTTTGCCGCTTGTAGTAGGTTTTTAGTGTTTGCCATCATTATTATGAATATATTTGTGCTTACATTAGACCCTGTGATATTCCATTTATTCATCTAATTAGTAATGCATGTAAGTAATATGTAATGCAGTTAAAAAAAGAGGGGAGGGGAAGAGATAACAGGCTCCAAGGGTGGTCAAGTTAAAATCAGTATTGTGAGTGGCGGGGAGGTGTGGTGTGGATGATGTCATCACCCCTGGGCCCTCTTGGATGACATGAGTGGATACTGTATCTGAATTTTTCTTACCATATGTCGAATCGAGGGTAGTAATTTCCAAATACCGTAACTGTAAATTTACGGTATAAAGAACTACTGTATAACGAGGACTTACTGTATATATATATATATATATATATATATATATATATATATATATATATATATATATATATATATATATAAAACTCAATTTACACGATAGATGCGTTACAAAAGGCATCGTGTATATCAAAATTCGCGTAAAACAAACATGTAATTCTCATAAGAAACAGTAGATAATATGGGGGATGTGGGATGTGGTCTAAAAAAATTTGTACAAAATAATCTATTTGTTTGTCTAAATAAACATGTTTTTATTATTTACCATTGTAAATACTAGAAGTGTATTTAAAGTAAAGGAAAAAACAAGAAATAATAAGAGAAAGCAAAAAATAATAAGAGAAAAAACAAAACAAAAAGAATACGTAAACACAACACTCACTGCGTCACTGCATTCACCACTCACACCACAGTATGTCACCATCTTCCTCTGAGCTTTACCACTTTATCAAAAATCCATTCATCAAAAATAACCCCACATGCAGAAGAAGATGAAGGTCGTTTTGGGGCCATCTTGGTGAATTATAGGCAGATTGAAGATATTCCGTCTGTATTCAGTGCTGGCAGACTTCAAATGAGGCATGAGAAGAGCGGAGCTCCCAACTATCGGCCAGCTGCGGAACTCTCTGGTGCGCAGTTTGAAATTGCGTCTGGCGCTCAGTTTGAAAATGCGCTTGGGCCAAATCACGTATAAGCAAACCGATCGCACAAATTAAATTAATTATAATATTTTTTCGGTCGCATTATGACAAAAACGCGTAAATCAAACATGCGTATATCGAGTTACCTATATATATATATATATATATATATATATATATATATATATATATATATATATATATATATATATATATATATATATATATATATATATATATATATATATATATATATATATATATATAACAAACGTTCGTTTAACGAATTTCCGGTTTAACGTACTATATAAAGTTAAATCAAAAGTCCGCATAACGTACAACCACTTCCGTTTTAGCTTGAGGTGGTGTTACTGTCTTATATATGCATGTATGTTCACAAAACAACATTTCTATTAGCTTTTTACAAACCTTGCCTCAAGAAAGGATTGTTTTGTAATGCATAAAGTGAAATCTTACATGGAATACCAAAAAATAAAGCAGAGATGAGATGAGCCACAGATGAAGTGGGAGACTCGCGGCCACTCGGCTGCTGCTTCTTCTT
Source organism: Portunus trituberculatus (assembly GCF_017591435.1). NCBI lineage: Eukaryota > Metazoa > Arthropoda > Malacostraca > Decapoda > Portunidae > Portunus > Portunus trituberculatus. The sequence goes on from NC_059295.1 coordinate 2,080,178, forward strand.
CTTCTTGTGACCCTTTTAGCTTGCCTGTTGTCTTTCCTCGTGATATTGGTTTCAACTTCTCTATTGCCTGCTATAATGGATATCATATTTTAGTATTCATATACGCTCATGCCACGAGGATAACCTTGACTCTGTGGAACTGCCATGGAGTCGAGGTTATCCTCATGGCATTAGCGTATATGAATACTAAGATATGATATCTATTATAGCAGGCAATAGAGGAGTGGAAACATAAATCTAATATTGTGTTGAAAGCAACGCAAGTCTCCCGCTTCGTCTGTGGCTCATCTCATCTCTGCTTTATTTTTTTGGTATTCCATTAAGATTTCACTTTATGCATTACAAAACAATCCTTTCTGAGAAAGGTTTGTAAAAAGCTAATAGAAATGTTGTTTTGTGAACATAAATGCGAGAATGTGAGAGAATTTATACGTAGCTCCTCTAACTTCCAATGACTCATATGACATCATAAAAGTAGTGGTACACCGGTGGCCCAATATGCTGCCAAATGTATATATAATTTTTTTTTTTAACCCATGTGGTATGTTGGGGACCAGCCCAGAATGCATCCCCCCCATTTCCATTATTTCCTACGGGAAAATTATGTCCGCTTAACGAATTTTCGCTCTATGAACAGCTTTGACACCCCTATCCTGTTCGTTAAGCGGAGTATTACTGTGTATATATATATATATATATATATATATATATATATATATATGTATATATATATATATATATATATATATATATATATATATATATATATATATATATATATATATATATATATATATATATATATGTACATATATATATACAGGCAAGCCCCGCTTAACGAAAGGGTTAGGTTCCTAAATAAACCTTCATTAACCGAAATTTTGTTAAGCAAACCGATTATAACAAGTTTAACCCCTGACGAACTTCTATTGAGAGTAAGCAAAGCAAGAGTGCATCATAGTACTGTGAAAGGTTTAATGAAAGTAAAAATTATGAAGTTAAACATTTAGGCAGTTTAATTTATTATAATGAACACTAATGTATGTATATACATAACTTTATAATGTTGGTGATCTTAAATTTATGAAGGGAGGGAGAGTGAAACGGGAAAGACACTAACCGGCAACCTGTGGAATGTAAACAAAGGGCACATCATTGTATCACATACAAAATTTATATACCACATTTCCACAAGGCTTTCCATCTTATCCATTGTAGAGTCACGAGTTCAGGTGATTCTTTTAGCTTGCAAGGAAGATACGGTCTCACCAGCCTTCTTAACTACTTCAATACGGTGACGCCTACGTAGGCGTCATATTTCTTTTCTGAGCTTTCTTCAGTTCAGGTGTCCCGTATAATGTGTTGGATACCAACTACACACGCCGTATGCTGTCTTTGAAATCCTAGTGCTCCTCCCACCATCCTTGTCTCCACCAATCACTAAAGATAAGATACATGACTCCTGCCTTGTGTCTAACATTACCCAATGGCATAGACTGTTCCCATATCTCTCTCTCTCTCTCTCTCTCTCTCTCTCTCTCTCTCTCTCTCTCTCTCTCTCTCTCTCTCTCTCTCTCTCTCTCTCTCTCTCTCTCTCTCTCTCTCTCTCTCTCTCTCTCTCTCTCTCTCTTCTCTCTCTCTCCTTTCCTCTCCCATCTCGAAGATAAGTTACATGTCGCCACACACACACACACACACACACACACACACACACACACACACACACACACACACACACACACACACACACACACACACACACACACACACACAAGGAAGAACCTTTAAATTACAGGCCGGTATCACTAACTAGTGTAATATGCAAGATGTGTGAAAAAGTAATAAAGAAGCAATAGATCGAGTTTCTTGAAGACAACAAAATATTATCAAATAGCCAATTTGGTTTTAGAAAAGGTCGGTCATGTGTGACAAATTTATTGAGTTTCTACTCTAGAATAGTTGATAAAGTACAAGAGAGAGGGATGGGTTGACTGTATTTATTTAGATCTAAAAAAGGCTTTTGATAAAGTGCCACATGAAAGATTACTATGGAAGTTAGAGGAGAAGGGTGGCTTAAAAGGAAGCACATTGAGATGGATGAAGAATTATTTAATGGGAAGAGAAATAAGGACGATAGTTAAAGATATGAAGTCCAAGTGGAGAACAGTAGACAGCGGAGTGCCACAGGGGTCAGTATTGGCACCAATACTTTTTCTCGTATATATAAATGACATGCCAGAGGGAGTGAACAGCTACATAAATCTGTTTTGGACGATGCGAAACTGTGCAGAGTCATTAAACAAAAAGAGGATTGTGAAATACTACAGGAAGACTTAAACAAGATCTGGAAATGGAGCAAAAAATGGGAGATGGAATTCAATGTGGACAAAAGCCATGTCATGGAAATGGGAAAAAGTGAAAGACGACCAGTGGGAATCTATAAGATGGGAGATGGAGTAGAACTAGAAAAAGTAAAAAAGGAAAAGGACCTGGGAGTGACAATGGAAGAAAATAATCAACCGGTTAGCCATATTGATAGAATTTTCAGAGAGCGTATAATTTGCTAAGGAATATTGGAGTAGCATTTCACTATATGGACAAGGAAATGAGGAAGAAATTGATAAGTACTAAAATAAGACCTAGATTGGAATATGCAGGAGTTGTGTGGACTCCCCATAAAAAGAAACACATAAGAAAATTAGAGACTACAAAAATGGCTACAAGAATGGTTCCAGAATTTAAAGGGATGGCATATGAGGAGAGACTAAAGGCAATGGATCTACCAACCTTGGAGCAGAGAAGAGAGAGAGGGGATCTGATACAAGTTTATAAATTGATTAACGGAATGGATGAAGTGGATAATGAGAAACTGATCCTGAGAGAAGAATATGACTTTAGAAGCACAAGATCGCATAGTAAGAAACTAAGGATGGGACGATGTCTGAGAGTTGTTAAAAAGTTTAGTTTCCCGCAAAGATGTGTTGAGACTTGGAACAGTTTGAGTGAGGAAGTGGTATCAGCAAAGAGTGTACATAGTTTTAAAGAAAAATTGGATAAGTGTAGATATGGAGACGGGACCACACGAGCATAAAGCCCAGGCCCTGTAAAACTACAACTAGGTAAATACAACTAGGTAAATACACACACACAAGAAAAAAGAAAATTTAGTAAGAGAAATTGCGGAAAAAAAGAAGAGTGTAATTATTTTTGGACTGAAAGAAAAAAATGTTAAATATAGACCAAGAAGGGAAAAGACGAAATGAAATCAGTAAAAGACCTACTAAAACATCTGAATGACGAGGATAGACAGAACTTAGAAGAGGAAGTAGAAGAAATCCATAGAATGGGACCATATCAAGAAGGAACAGTGAGACCAATTAAGATATTACTAAAATCACAAGCAGCAGCAGAAGAAGTACTATATAGAAAAACGAAACTCAGAGAAACAGAAGGTTGCAAAGATATATATATATATATAAAGAAAAATAGAAACGAGGAGGAAAGGAAGAGACACAATGAACTGGTGGCAGAAGCAAGAGAAAAAATAATGAAAGGTCAGAGGAGGAGAAGAAGGCATTTTTGGAGAATTATAGGAGACAGGATAAGGAAATGGTATATAAAAGAGAAAGAAGAGAAAAGAATGGAGCAAGTTTAACTAAAAATGATAAGAACAAGAGATTAAAAATGATGTATACAAACATAGATGGGATTTTATCTAGTAAATTAGAATTAAGAGATTACATAAAGAAAGAAGAACCAGATATTGTATGCCTGGTGGAAACAAAGTTAAATGAGGCAATAAAATAGACATAGATAAAAGGTATAATATATGGAGGAGAGACAGAGTGGGTAAAGGAGGAGGAGGAGTCATGATGATGTTAAGGAAGGAGATAGTGGTAAATCAAGTGGAGTTTGGGAAGGAAAATCAGAAATACTGTATGTTAAGATGCATATTAACAAAAGGAGTTAACAATCATTGGAACATATGTGCCACCAAAACAAACTCATGGACTAACCAAGAATATAGAGACATGATAGATGACACAATAAGGAGTCTTACAAGAATCATTAAGGAAAGGAGAAAAGTGATATTGATAGGAGATTTCAACTGTAAGGAGGTAGACTGGGAAAATTATGAAAGTGGTATGGGGAAGATGCCTGGGAGATAGATTCCTGAACCTAATGATAGATAATTTGATGGTCCAAAGAGTAAAGGAAAACACAAGATTCAGAGGAAACGATGAGCCGGCAAGATTAGACCTAGTTTTTACAAGGGATATACCAATTAACGATGATATAAGATACAAGTGCCCATTGGGAAAGAGTGACCATGTAATATTAGAGATGGATATAGAAGAAGGAAAGGAAGATAGAGATGAATCATACAAAGGAGACCGATTAAATTACAGAAAGGCTGATATTGAGAATCTCAAGAACTATTTTAAAACGTAAACTGGGAGGAGATGGAAAACTCATTAACGGTTCAAGAGAAATATAACTTATTTTTGGAAATATACAAAACTGGGGTCAGGGAATATGTTCCGAAATATAGACCTAAAGAAGAAGGAAAGAAAGATTGGTTTAATGCAAGATGTGCTAGGGCAAAGGAGAAACGAGATGGAGCATGGAAAAGGTGGAGAAGAAACAGAAATCCAGAAAATAAGGAAAACTTCAAAACAGCAAGAAATGAATATGCTAAGGTGAGAAAGGAAGAAGAAAAGAACTATGAAAAGGACATTGTCGAAAAATGTAAGGAACAACCAAAATTGTTCTACAGATTCATAAATGGAAAAATAAGACAAAAAGAAACAATAGAAAGGTTAAAAGGAGAAAACGGAATGGTGGAAGACCCAAAAAGTATGGCAGAACTGTTAAATAGTAAATTTCATGAGGTCTTTACTAAGGAATCCAAATTTGAAAGACCACAGGGTAATAGAGAGACTGTCTATATGAAAGAGATTAAAGTAACCAAGCTTGAAATAAAAAGTTGATGACGGAATTGGATGAGGAAAAGGCAATGGGACCGGATGAAGTCTCAGGCAGAATACTGAAAGAATGTAGGGAAGAACTAGCAAGTCCAATATACAACATCATAAAATGCTCAATAGAAAATGGAACAGTGCCAGTGGAGTGGAAAAGAGCTGAGGTGGTTCCCATATATAAGAGCGGAAGGAAGGAAGAACCTTTAAATTACAGACCGGTATCACTAACTAGTGTAATATGCAAGATGTGTGAAAAAGTAATAAAGAAGCAATGGATTGAGTTTCTTGAAGACAACAAAATATTATCAAATAGCCAATTTGGTTTTAGAAAAGGTCGGTCATGTGTGACAAATTTATTGAGTTTCTACTCTAGAATAGTTGATAAAGTACAAGAGAGAGAGGGATGGGTTGACTGTATTTATTTAGATCTAAAAAAGGCTTTTGATAAAGTGCCACATGAAAGATTACTATGGAAGTTAGAGGAGAAGGGTGGCTTAAAAGGAAGCACATTGAGATGGATGAAGAATTACTTAAGGGGGAGAGAAATAAGGACGATAGTTAAAGATATGAAGTCCAAGTGGAGAACAGTAGACAGCGGAGTGCCACAGGGGTCAGTATTGGCACCAATACTTTTCTCGTATATATAAATGACATGCCAGAGGAGTGAACAGCTACATAAATCTGTTTGCGGACGATGCGAAACTGTGCAGAGTCATTAAACAAAAAGAGGATTGTGAAATACTACAGGAAGACTTAAACAAGATCTGGAAATGGAGCAAAAAATGGGAGATGGAATTCAATGTGGACAAAAGCCATGTCATGGAAATGGGAAAAAGTGAAAGACGACCAGTGGGAATCTATAAGATGGGAGATGGAGTAGAACTAGAAAAAGTAAAAAAGGAAAAGGACTTGGGAGTGACAATGGAAGAAAATAATCAACCGGTTAGCCATATTGATAGAATTTTCAGAGAGACGTATAATTTGCTAAGGAATATTGGAGTAGCATTTCACTATATGGACAAGGAAATGATGAAGAAATTGATAAGTACTAAAATAAGACCTAGATTGGAATATGCAGGAGTTGTGTGGACTCCCCATAAAAGAAACACATAAGAAAATTAGAGACTACAAAAATGGCTACAAGAATGGTTCCAGAATTTAAAGGGATGGCATATGAGGAGAGACTAAAGGCAATGGATCTACCAACCTTGGAGCAGAGAAGAGAGAGGGATCTGATACAAGTTTATAAATTGATTAACGGAATGGATGAAGTGGATAATGAGAAACTGATCCTGAGAGAAGAATATGACTTTAGAAGCACAAGATCGCATAGTAAGAAACTAAGGAAGGGACGATGTCTGAGAGATGTTAAAAATTTAGTTTCCAAAGATGTGTTGAGACTTGGAACAGTTTGAGTGAGGAAGTGGTATCAGCAAAGAGTGTACATAGTTTTAAAGAAAAATTGGATAAGTGTAGATATGGAGACGGGACCACACGAGCATAAAGCCCAGGCCCTGTAAAACTACAACTAGGTAAATACAACTAGGTAAATACACACACACACACACACACACACACACACACACACACACACACACACACACACACACACACACACACACACACACACACACACACACACAAAACAACAAATTTTCTAATCTCTCTCTCTCTCTCTCTCTCTCTCTCTCTCTCTCTCTCTCTCTCTCTCTCTCTCTCTCTCTCTCTCTCTCTCTCCTTCATTTCCCTCTCCTCCTCTTCCTCTCGAAAGATAAGCTACATGCGTCTTGATTGTGTCTAAAATATTAGCAAATGTCTCTCTCTCTCTCTCTCTCTCTCTCTCTCTCTCTCTCTCTCTCTCTCTCTCTCTCTCTCTCTCTCTCTCTCTCTCTCTCTCTCTCTCTCTCTCTCTCTCTCTCTCTCTCTCTCTCTCTCTCTCTCTCTCTCTCTCTCTCTCTCTCTCTCTCTCTCTCTCTCTCTCTCTCTCTCTCTCTCTCTCTCTCTCTCTCTCTAAGAGAGAAGCGTCCACTTTCCTCTTCGAAGGCGATATAGTGACTAAAATTTAGCAGCATAATACACAAAGACGACAAGTATGACAAGCTTGCACGAGTTTCTGCGCTGAAGCGGCACTACCAGATATCATACAGGCGGGCTTTTTTAACATCCAGCGCGAAGGAGTTAATAGAGTCTGCTGAGGAGCTACTGCTGAAGCTGTTATTGTTTTGAACAGGGGAAGTGAGTGGTGTGCGTGTTGTCCACGAGAGGCGCTGGTGTATTCAAAAGCCTGTCGGTTTCTGTGATATGGAGGTGTTTTCAAACTTGGAAAAAATTACCTGGACAAAACTTCGTTAAAGTGAATTTGGTGTTCATTAAACGAGCAGATGGTAGTAAAATGAAACCTTCGTTGTAGCAAAATTTAGTTGTGTGAACCTTTGTTAAGCAAGGGCTGCCTGTATATATAAGCAAACCAATTGGACAAATTAAATTAATTATAATTTCTTCGGTCGTGCTATAACAAACATACGTAAATCAAACACACGTAAATTGAGATTTAGCTATATATATATATATATATATATATATATATATATATATATATATATATATATATATATATAAGGTCTTGGTTTACGTCAGAGTTACGTTCCTGAAACATGGCGTAAGTCAATTTTGTCGTAACTCGAGTTTCCGTACATTTCAAAGCATATTATGAAGTTTTCAACCAATCATTGTTTATGGTCATTCAGGTAAGTTAAAGATTATATTGTTATATTATTTACAACTATATAGTAATATGAAACACAAGTTTGTTTCTGTTGTTGATTAGGGCCACAAACGCGAAGTCAGGGCCACCCCTCTCGGCAACCTGCAGTCCTTCACGTTCGTGGCCCTAATCAACAACAAAAACAAACTTGTGTTTCATATTCTATAGTTGTAAATAATATAACAATATAACCTTTAACTTACCTGAATGACCATAAACAATGATTGGTTGAAAACTCGATAATATGCTTTGAAATGAGATGCGAAAGTTACGTAAAATTGACTTACGTCATGTTTCAGGAATGTAATTCTGACGTAAAGATATTATATATATATATATATATATATATATATATATATATATATATATATATATATATATATATATATATATACACAGTCAACCCTCGGCTATCGCGACTTCGGCTATCGCGTTTTATTGTTATCGCGCACCCATGAAAAGCTGCTAAAATTTAATTATCCCGACCTCAAATGCCTGCTATAGCGCGCCCCGCCATGACGTCATGGAATATCTGAGCGCTAATTGGCCAAAACCGCCTTCCCGCCAGGATCAATTCGGCTATCGCGTTTTCGGCTATTGCGCGGCTATTTCGGCCACAATTGGGCGCGATAGCCGAGGATAATATATATATATATATATATATATATATATATATATATATATATATATATATATACATACAGTGCTACTCCAATTTTGCGAAATCAAATTTTGCGATATGCCAATTTTGCGACTAAGGACCTATCGCGTTTTCGGCTATTGCGCGGCTATTTCGGCCACAATTGGGCGCGATATATATATATATATATATATATATATATATATATATATATATATATATATATATATATATATATATACATACAGTGCTTACTCCAATTTTGCGAAATCAAATTTTGCGATATGCCAATTTTGCGACTAAGGACCAAAAATTGCCATTTTTTAAATTTCCCCATCATGCTCCTTTCTCCCGGTATTGCGAGTGGTGGCGGGAGAGAGAGCGTTCCTGCAAATGATATATTACTTTATTATATAGGCAATATTTTATTAATTTATTCATATTTATCATATTATGCTATATTATTATCATATTTATATTATATTTATCATAGTTTGGTCATTTTTGGCTAGTTTTCATAATAATCTGGCAGTAATTCAACAAAGCTCATCTGGCAACACTGCCTCGCTTCGTCCCGCCTTTCATTTGTTTACATACACCTCCACAGAGTTCTCTCTGCAAATTTGGAGGAATCCTTGTGCTTGACTTTGTGTGACATGGCGCCATCAACCAATAAAAACTTTAGGCTAGCTTTGGAGCTGAAGATGAAAATGATTAAGATGAAAAGAGATGGAAAAAGGAACTGTGATATTTCCAGAGAGTTTGGTGTGGGAGTATCAACTATGAAAATGGTGTTTTAAAACAGTGAGTAAATTGAAAAAGCTGCAAAAACCTATGGTGGACAGATTTTTGAGTCTCTTGGCATTGTACAAACACTCTGATCATTCATAAGGAAAGATACCTGGCTAAATATATATGTGATATAAATATGGGCAAAATATTAGGAAAATATTGAACAATTAGGCAACCATGGATGAGGGTTCACCATATTCAATTTTTCCCATAGGAATAATACTTCCAAATTTGCGACTCACAATGCCGCCCCATTTCTTGCAAAATTGGAGTAAGCACTGTACATTAATTGCCTGCGTATCTGGATTATAGTAGCCAAGGCCCTGGCGGATACGCAAAATATCCGGATATGTGGAATTTCCTCTCCCAACCCCTTATAAATTGAGAAAAAAAACATGCACATATCCCAAATTTGGAAGAAAACAATGAATGAAAGCACATTAAATGATTGTGTATACAATAATGACTTCCTGGAGCATGATAAAATAACATACAAGATACCTGCTTCTTTAGAAAATGTGAGGGTTGGGAAGGTGCCATCAGCAGCGTCATGGCAATCTGGTGTTTCACTGCTGAATTGGACACTATCCGAGTCATTATTAGTGTGTTGAAGTTAGATAATGATAGTGAAGTATTTATTGTTTGTCTGGTACAGCTTTCTACCTCTGTCTCAACATAATTTTTTATAATAGTGTTATTGTGAGAGCTATGTCATGTAAAGTTTTGATGATGAAGGCAGTAAGAAAAAAATAAGTGTTTGAAAAGATCATAACAGTCTTATGATATAGAGAGATGGTGGAGAAGCCTGGCAGTGAGGCATGGGGTGAGGCAGGGTCTTGGAGGGTGTTTGTTTCTAGTTGTCTTCTCTTCTTGATGTTTCTCATTCTAATTCTCATCAACTTATACCTGTCAGGCAAAAATTAGAGAGCTAAATGACACACCTCCCTACTTGACTCCTGGCCAAGTACTGTGTAGGGTGTGAGTCCGGGTATGACACAACCACACAAGACATTTAAAAATAGTTTCCTGATGGGAAGGGTATTTAATTATCAAAAACAAACTATACCATCTGGTAATTTAGGGTCTGAAGATTTTGTAGATACAATAGTAATCCCAAAATCTTAAACCCCACAAAATTAGATAAATAAATCCTGGATCTCCCTAAAGTCTGAGTTTAATTTTTGGGGGGATGGTGAATTTGTATAAGTCAGATATATATGCAATAATCGCCTGCGTATCCGGATTATAGCAGCCAAGACCCTGGCGGATACACGAAATACCCAGATACATGGAATTTCCTCTCCCAACTCCTTATAAATTGAGAAAAAACATGTATTACATAACCCAAATGGGTAAGAAAACAATGAATGAAAGCACATTAAATGTATAATCTAGAACAAAAAATGGTACATAAGCAGTACAAGGGGTGGTGGGATGTACACCCAACAGTAAAGGCTGCGTCACACTAGTACTTTTCCGTCAACTTTCTTTGTTGCGTTTGTCAACTGTAAACAAACATGGCTGCCCCTACACCCCACAGCCAGCTGCTGCTACTTTTTCATTGCTACTTTTGGTCTTTAATGCTTTTCATGAGAAACTTCAGACAGCTTTGTCTGCTTATAAATGACAGAGCAGCTCATCTTGGTCATTTGCTACTTGGAAGTTCTGCCTCAGAGCATCTCACACAGAAATGTAAACAAACAACTGAACCACTTTTTGCTGCTATAAAAATTGGCTCGAACAATATATATATATATATATATATATATATATATATATATATATATATATATATATATATATATATATATATATATATATATACAGGCAACCACCGCTTAACGAAGGTTCACACGATGAAATTTCGCTACAACGAAGGTTTCATTTTACTATCAAATGCTCATTTAATGAACACCAAACTCGCTTTAACGAAGTTTTTTCCAGGTAATTTTTTCCAAATTTGAAAGCAGTGCCATATCACGCAAGCCGACAGGCTTTTGATTACACCAGCGCCTCTCTTGGACAACACATGCACCACTCACTCCCTCTGTTCAAAACAATAACAGCGTCAGCAGCAGCTCGTCTTCCCTCGCTCAACTTACCACCAAAATGCCCTGCAATGTTGCCTAGCGTTGCTAAGAAGACCAGGAAGTCTCTTACTCTCAAAGTGAAACTGGATATTATTCACAGACCCGAGAGAAGCGAGAAAACTAATAGCATTGCTCGCCACCATCTTGACTCCATCTACTGTCTACTATTTTCAAGTCAGCAGACTATTAAGAAGGCAGGTGAGACTGTATCTTCCTTGCAAGCTAAAAGAACCACCTGAACTCGTGACTCTACAATGGATAAAATGGAAAGCCTTGTGGAAATGTGGTACATAAGTTTTGTATGTGATACAATGATGTGTCCTTTGTTTAGATTCCACAGGTTGCCGGTTAGTATCTTTCCCGTTTCACTCTCCCTCCCTTCATAAATTTAAGATCATCAACATTATAAAGCTACGTACATACTTACATTAGTGTACATTATGATAACTTAAATTAAACTGCCTAAATGTTTAACTTCATAATTTTTACTTTCATTAAACCTTTCACTGTACTATGATGCACTCTCGCTGTGTTTACTCTCAATGGAAGTTCAAGTCAGGGGTTAAACTTGTTATAATTGGTTCGCTTAACGAAGTTTCGCTGAACGAAGGGTTTTTTAGGAACGCAACCCCTTCGTTAAGTGGGGGTTGCCTGTGTGTATATATATATATATATATATATATATATATATATATATATATATATATATATATATATATATATATACATATTTACATCTACTTATGAAGATGATATTAAATTGAGATTATAGCATCATTCTAATTAGCAAGGAAATAATTTTTTTTATAAAAGTTTTGGTTAGAAACTATAAATATTAATTTGACTAAAAATTGACTCAAGAAGAAAACGGTGTGTTCTGTCTGGCTCAAGACGACGGAAAGAATTGATGGAACAGTAAAAAACCAACGGAAATTGTTGAAGATGACGGAAAAAGTGCTAGTGTGACGCCGCCTTAAGTGCTGCCGCCTAGTGGGATCGAGGGATTGCTCGCGCGGTAGGTTTGAATATGCTTGTGGCAGCTCCGGATAGTAGCAAATTCTGGATAGTGGTGATCTGGATACGCGGGCGTTTACTGTATATATATAGAGCAATACTTAGCCTAACGAACAGGATAGGGGTTGTCAAAGCTGTTCGTAGAGCGAAAATTCATTAAGTGTGCGTAATTTTCCCATAGGAAATAATGGAAATAGGGGGGATGCATTCTGTGCTGGTCCCCAACATATCACATGGGTTAAAAAAAAATTATATATACGTACCTGTACCATTAGTAACCAAGTATCCCCAAGTTTTTTGTGAAGAAAATGACAAAACAATGGAAACATGAGAATTCATGTAAAGTCCCTGCCTAGTGTCTGGGTCTGCTAATATATGACATCTACTGTAAACAACACTGTAAGTAATCACTCAACAGCACACACTGGGACACTGGACAATGGACACTGTGGCTCCAGCTGACACTATCACAGCCACACTGACTTATCTACCCCAGTTGAACCGCAGATTGGAATAATACACTTGTTCAAACATTCGCAGTTCCACTTCAAATAAGGATTTGCATCCTTATCCCTTAAAGTACGGTGATCGTCTTGGGATGATTGTAGCGTTGCGTGCGGAGAGGCGGGGATCGTTCCCTGAATCATGATTTTTCTGCGCTGAAACTTTGAATCTCTCCCCTTCACCATTGGTCTTGGGCAAGTGGAGGTATCTTGCATCTTTTCTCGTTCGCCTCCTTGAGCCTTGAGACATATGTTCCCTCACAATAGGTCATCTTTTCCCATTTTGAGGCAACATCTGGCAACCCGTGTGACCAGGAGGGAGGAAAAGGTACTCCGAGTGATGTTATGTCAGTGTTACTAGGTAATGACATTGAGGACATAGATAATGAAGACAGTGATTTTTTATTGAGACAGAAGAAAGTGAAGACTCCAGTAGTGATTCTGATAGTGATCTGGGAGACAGAGACTAACCCTCACAGCGACTTTCATAAACCTCCTCACATAGCCTATTCCCCTCCAGCAATGCGCTGGTGTATGTTACCTATGGTTGCCTCTACAGGACTGTGCTTGTCGGCCAAGTCACATGAATCACATTGCTAATAAGAGTTGCCAGATTCCAATTATTATAGAAATCCACAATACTTGTAATATGTGGTTTCTTTTTCTTTTCCTGTTTTACACATCATTTCGTATATCTGAGTTTGCATTTTCTAGGCATGAAAGTGCAAAAGTTCCTACTTTTACATCAAATTCAAATGCCCAAAAGAAGAGAGAGAGAGAGAGAGAGAGAGAGAGAGTTTACCTATAACCTATAAATTTGCTGCTGGAGATGACTAAACTAGTGGTGTCCCGCTTGCTTTCATCCATTCATCATACTTTTTCTTGAAACTATGAATATTACTTGCTCTCACTATCTCTCCAGGTAGTTAATTCCAAGTGGAAACAGCTCTTGCTGGGAAGCTATACTTCCCAATATCAGTCATGTATCTCGGCAATCTCAGCTTGAACTCATGACCACCTCTCGTTCTCCTCTCAGTGTCTAGGTTGAGGAAGTCCTCTTGGTCAATCTTATCCACCCCCTTCACGCATTTGAACATCTGAATCATATCTCCTTGCTTCCTTCTTTCTTCCAAAGTTGGCAGCTGCAGGGCATGCAATCTCTCTTGGTAATCCATATCTTGCAGGGTCAGTACTAACTTGGTTGCAGCTCTTTGCACCCTTTCTAGCTTCCTTGTGTGCTTCTTTAGGTGCAATGCCCACATTACCTGGGCATACTCTAGTTTTGGCCTCAGAATCGCTTCTATGATTTTCTTAACCAGAGACTCACTAAGGTGAACAAAAGTTGTTTTTATATTAGCTACTATTGCCAATCCTTTTCCCACAATTTTGTGGGAGAGAGAGAGAGAGAGAGTGCAGTGTTATCGAAGCTTGGAGGGTATTTCTTAGTGGCGGGTTCTGCCATGGGTTAGGGGAGAATTTTTTTATATGCAATAACTTTGCTCTCAGAGGTCATAATGTGTTGAAAACTACATCGTTGTACTCAGAATAACAAAAAGGAATATGCTTTTATAAGGAAAAAATATTTTTAGCATTTTTTGACAGGTGATTTTTCCCCGTTGTAACAAACAGTAAGTACTTTAAGGGTTAAAAGCACAAACATAGAGCACACCGTATTTCCGGTATAAATTCAACCAAGTTACAGTGAATGAGGGGTTTACAGCTTTGAGCCAATGTCAGATAAACGTTTTGACATGGAGCACCACTATTTGTCAAGTACGACACAATTTATTCACAACTAATGGAATAATTCTCATTAACAATTTGCACACAATATCAAGTGGTGTAAAACGCTAAGAGAAATAATATATTGCACTGTATAATATGATATATGGTGAATTAGGCCACGGGTGGTACAAGAATTTAGTGGCTACATGCTAGAGACAGAGGCGGGGAGCCGCATTTGGTCCCTCACCCGGCAAATTAAAACCCAGAAAATTTGCTAAAATGGATGTGGTTGTACGTTATGCGTAATTTTTGGTCTAACTTTATATAGTATGTTAAACCGGAAATTCGTTAGATGAACTTTCGTTAAGCAGAGTACAGGTTGAACCTCCCAAATCTGGCAGCCACCGGACCTTAGACTTGCCGGACCATGGAAAATTTCAAGCTATAGGTGGTCCCCAAAACACCTTCTATATACTTACCCTGCATTATACAAGTGTAGCTGTAACATTGTTTTGATATATGATAGTTGTACATGAAAATATACATGCAGAAGTATATAGAAAAACACGTAAATTAAGTTCAGCATGAAAAATTTTTGCCTGCGCCATTATCATCTCACCGGACACAGGGACGTTACCAGCGCGCCAAAGCTTAAATCACTGTATGAGAGCACTGTCTAAATCACTGCTTTTACCCTCCTTAAGAATATATATATATATATATATATATATATATATATATATATATATATATATATATATATATGTGTGTGTGTGTGTGTGTGTGTGTGTGTGTGTGTGTGTGTGTGTGTGTGTGTGTGTGTATTTATCTAGTTGTATTTACCTGGTTGTGGTTTTACAGGGCCTGGGCTTTTTGCTCGTGTGGCCCCGTCTCCATATCTACACTTATCCAATCTTACTTTAAAAGTATGCACACTCGTTGCAGACACTACTTCTTCATTTAAACTGTTCCACGTCTCAATACATCTTTGCGGGAAACTATATATTTTAACATCTCTCAGACATCTTCCTTTTCTAAGCTTTTTACTATGCGATCTTGTGCTTCGAATATCATATTCTTCTCTCAGGATCAGTTTCTCATTATTCACGTGGTCCATTCCGTTGATCAATTTATAAACTTGTATCAGATCTCCTCTCTCCCTTCTTTGTTTTGTGTGTGTGTGTATTTACCTAGTTGTAGTTTTACAGGGCCTGGGCTTTATGCTCGTGTGGTTCCGTCTCCATATCTACACTTATCCAATTTTTCTTTAAAACTATGCACACTCTTTGCTGATACCACTTCCTCACTCAAACTGTTCCAAGTCTCAACACATCTTTGCGGGAAACTAAATTTTTTAACATCTCTCAGACATCGTCCCTTCCTTAGTTTCTTATCATGCGATCTTGTGCTTCTAAAGTCATATTCTTCTCTCAGGATCAGTTTCTCATTATCCACTTTTTCCATTCCGTTAATCAATATATAAACTTGTATCAGATCCCTCTCTCTTCTCTGCTCCAAGGTTGGTAGATCCATTGCCTTTAGTCTCTCCTCATATGCCATCCCTTTAAATTCTGGAACCATTCTTGTAGCCATTTTTGTAGTCTCTAATTTTCTTATGTGTTTCTTTTTATGGGAGTCCACACAACTCCTGCATATTCCAATCTAGGTCTTATTTTAGTACTTATCAATTTCTTCATCATTTCCTTGTCCATATAGTGAAATGCTACTCCAATATTCCTTAGCAAATTATCGTCTCTGAAAATTCTATCAATATGGCTAACCGGTTGATTATTTTCTTCCATTGTCACTCCCAAGTCCTTTTCCTTTTTACTTTTTCTAGTTCTACTCCATCTCCCATCTTATAGATTCCCACTGGTCATCTTTCACTTTTTCCCATTTCCATGACATGGCTTTTGTCCACATTGAATTCCATCTCCCATTTTTGCTCCATTTCCAGATCTTGTTTAAGTCTTCCTGTAGTATTTCACAATCCTCTTTTGTTTAATGACTCTGCACAGTTTCGCATCGTCCGCAAACAGATTTATGTAGCTGTTCACTCCTCTGGCATGTCATTTATATATACGAGAAAAAGTATTGGTGCCAATACTGACCCCTGTGGCACTCCGCTGTCTACTGTTCTCCACTTGGACTTCATATCTTTAACTATCGTCCTTATTTCTCTCCCCCTTAAGTAATTCTTCATCCATCTCAATGTGCTTCCTTTTAAGCCACCCTTCTCCTCTAACTTCCATAGTAATCTTTCATGTGGCACTTTATCAAAAGCCTTTTTTAGATCTAAATAAATACAGTCAACCCATCCTCTCTCTCTTGTACTTTATCAACTATTCTAGAGTAGAAACTCAATAAATTTGTCACACATGACCGACCTTTTCTAAAACCAAATTGGCTATTTGATAATATTTTGTTGTCTTCAAGAAACTTGATCCATTGCTTCTTTATTACTTTTTCACACATCTTGCATATTACACTAGTTAGTGATACCGGCCTGTAATTTAAAGGTTCTTCCTTCCTTCCGCTCTTATATATGGGAACCACCTCAGCTCTTTTCCACTCCACTGGCACTGTTCCATTTTCTATTGAGCATTTTATGATGTTGTATATTGGACTTGCTAGTTCTTCCCTACATTCTTTCAGTATTCTGCCTGAGACTTCATCCGGTCCCATTGCCTTTTCCTCATCCAATTCCGTCATCAACTTTTTTTATTTCAAGCTTGGTTACTTTAATCTCTTTCATATAGACAGTCTCTCTATTACCCTGTGGTCTTTCAAATTTGGATTCCTTAGTAAAGACCTCATGAAATTTACTATTTAACAGTTCTGCCATACTTTTGGGTCTTCCACCATTCCGTTTTCTCCTTTTAACCTTTCTATTGTTTCTTTTTGTCTTATTTTTCCATTTATGAATCTGTAGAACAATTTTGGTTGTTCCTTACATTTTCGACAATGTCCTTTTCATAGTTCTTTTCTTCTTCCTTTCTCACCTTAGCATATTCATTTCTTGCTGTTTTGAAGTTTTCCTTATTTTCTGGATTTCTGTTTCTTCTCCACCTTTTCCATGCTCCATCTCGTTTCTCCTTTGCCCTAGCACATCTTGCATTAAACCAATCTTTCTTTCCTTCTTCTTTAGGTCTATATTTCGGAACATATTCCCTGACCCCAGTTTTGTATATTTCCAAAAATAAGTTATATTTCTCTTGAACCGTTAATGAGTTTTCCATCTCCTCCCAGTTTATGTTTTTAAAATAGTTCTTGAGATTCTCAATATCAGCCTTTCTGTAATTTAATCGGTCTCCTTTGTATGATTCATCTCTATCTTCCTTTCCTTCTTCTATATCCATCTCTAATATTACATGGTCACTCTTTCCCAATGGGCACTTGTATCTTATATCATCGTTAATTGGTATATCCCTTGTAAAAACTAGGTCTAATCTTGCCGGCTCATCGTTTCCTCTGAATCTTGTGTTTTCCTTTACTCTTTGGACCATCAAATTATCTATCATTAGGTTCAGGAATCTATCTCCCAGGCATCTTCCCCATACCACTTTCATAATTTTCCCAGTCTACCTCCTTACAGTTGAAATCTCCTACCAATATCACTTTTCTCCTTTCCTTAATGATTCTTGTAAGACTCCTTATTGTGTCATCTATCATGTCTCTATATTCTTGGTTAGTCCATGAGTTTGTTTTGGTGGCACATATGTTCCAATGATTGTTAACTCCTTTTGTTAATATGCATCTTAACATACAGTATTTCTGATTTTCCTTCCCCAAACTCCACTTGATTTACCACTATCTCCTTCCTTAACATCATCATGACTCCTCCTCCTCCTTTACCTACTCTGTCTCTCCTCCATATATTATACCTTTTATCTATGTCTATTTTTATTGCCTCATTTAACTTTGTTTCCACCAGGCATACAATATCTGGTTCTTCTTTCTTTATGTAATCTCTTAATTCTAATTTACTAGATAAAATCCCATCTATGTTTGTATACATCATTTTTAATCTCTTGTTCTTATCATTTTTAGTTAAACTTGCTCCATTCTTTTCTCTTCTTTCTCTTTTATATACCATTTCCTTATCCTGTCTCCTATAATTTTCCAAAAAAATGTGTGTATTTACCTAATTGTATTTACCTAATTGTAACATACGGGAAAAGAGCTATGCTCGTGTTGTCCCGTCTCCATATCTATTAATGTCCAGCTTTTTCTTAAAATCATGAATATTCCTTGCGTTGACCACTTCCACGTCTAAACTATTCCATGCTTCCACCCTTCTATGAGGGAAGCTATATTTTTTCACATCTCTCCTATAAGTGGCCATTTTAGTTTTTCCCATGCCCTCTCGACATTCTTCCATTCCACATACACAGATCTTCCCTATCCATTTTTTCCATGCCAATCATCACTCTGTATATTGCTATCAGGTCTCCCTTTCTCTTCTGTTTTCCAGGGTTGGAAGTTGCATTCTTTTCAGTCTGTCTTCATAAGTCAAATCTCTTAAGTCAGGCACCATTTTCGTTGCAGCCCTCTGTACTTTCTCTAGTTTCCTTATGTGTTTCTTTAAGTTCGGAGCCCACTGTATTGTTGCATATTCAGCCTC
Source organism: Portunus trituberculatus (assembly GCF_017591435.1). Lineage (NCBI taxonomy): Eukaryota > Metazoa > Arthropoda > Malacostraca > Decapoda > Portunidae > Portunus > Portunus trituberculatus. Next base: position 2,099,312 of record NC_059295.1, read on the forward strand.
GGTCTTATCATTCAATTATTTTCTTCATCATTTCTTCATCATTGAGCCACTCAGTAATTATTTACCTTGTATTTATCTATTTCTTCATCTAGATATCTGATGATAATTACTGCAATTAAGACGCCACTAGAGTGTGTGTGTGTGTGTGTGTGTGTGTGTGTGTGTGTGTGTGTGTGTGTGTGTGTGTGTATTTACCTAGTTTAAAACTATGTACACTCTTTGCTGACACCACTTCCTCACTCAAACTGTTCCAAGTCTCAACACATCTTTGCGGTAAACTAAATTTTTTAACATCTGCGTGTGTGTGTGTAAAATTGCATATCAGTGACTGCACTTGACATAATGCTTAATTTATAGTTTGAATTACAGCAAAATAAATTATATGGTAGTAGTTGAAGACATAATTTTGTCTACCTTTTTTTTTTTTTTTTTTTTTTCCCTCTCTATGCAGCATACTGGAAAAAGACTTAGATAATGGTAATAAAGATGATAACTGATAAGTGTTCATTACATTGGATGTATCTTGAGAAAGGTGCACACCAGTGTATTATTTACTGATGAAATATGTTATTTTGCAGATGTCAATCAAGATGAACTCATTAAGGCACAGGAGAAACAAATTGCTGAAGAGGTAATACAATTTGTAGTTCTAGACCTGGTACGAAAAATCAAAGCTTCAAATTTTTGTTTTGATTGTCATCTACCTTGGTCTTCAATGTATATGGATATATTTTCTTCTTTCATGAATTAGTTGTTAATTGAAATCTCTCAGAAGTTTCCAGTAAAAACTGTAGAATTAGAATCTAGGTTTGTGCCAAAGGACAAGGACTATTGCCACTCATTCACGAGCTTTTTTTGTACTAAGTATGAAATTTTGTGTGTAATAGGTTGTAGGATATCATAATCCTTTGCAAGTTACATGATGCAAAAGATATGATCATATAAGAGAGAGAGAGAGAGAGAGAGAGAGAGAGAGAACAGGGTTTGAGTATCTCACATAAACTACTTTGTTAGTATTTTATGTTTTAACCTTTATTTGTTGGATTATGATGATGCATATGATATGTCATCTATGTCTGGAACTGATGTGATAGCTGACATTTCCTCATATTTGGCTATGCTATTGGTATACTCCATTTTTTTATTTATTTTTTTTTACAAGTTGCATCTGTTTTGAATCATTCTCTCTCTCTCTCTCTCTCTCTCTCTCTCTCTCTCTCTCTCTCTCTCTCTCTCTCTCTCTCTCTCTCTCTCTCTCTCTCTCTCTCTCTCTCTCTCTCTCTCTCTCTCTCTCTCTCTCTCTCTCTCTCTTTTCCTTATAACCAGAAGAAATGGCATTTAACTGACTTCAAGGTTTCTCTAGAAAATTGAATTTGACTACCACCAGCATGTACCCATGTTACATACTGTGTGTACTAATGCTTTATATTTTAGTTTTTAGTATAAGAATGTGAATGTTTGCTAGTTTCCACTTAGTGGGGAGTTTTCAGAACTTGTGGTTGTTACCAGGTGGCAGCACCAGATATATCTCTTTGCACCTAAGGGCACTCTCAGATATCCCTACAGTGTTATTCTATATGCATAAAGATACAAGGAGTTGATCAGAAATTTTTTATCCACAGTTCCATCTAAATATTAGCACTGGTATAATCAAACTCATGAATAAAAGTATGTAAGATGGTTTTCTAGTGAATTGGCACTTCAGTTTATTTGGTCATCTCCAGGTTTCCAAAGAAGTGCATAATTGATTGGAAGTATATTTATCTTTCTTTATGTAAGAAGGTGAAGCTGGCCAAGGGCAACAAAAAATTAAGGAAGACCCTTTTAGTTGCCAGTCCAAAGGAGGTAGCCAAAAAGAAAGGGAAAAATGTTGTGATATCTCTCTCTTAAATTATGTCAATTTATAGGAAGTTAAAAATACAGAAGCAGGCAGGGAGTTCTGGAGTTTACCAGAGAGGTATAAATTATTGAGAGTACTGGTTAACTCTTGCATTAAAGTGTTGGACAGCATAGTAGTGAGTAGAAGAAGAAAGCCTTGTGCAGCAAGGCTGCAGGAGGAGGAGAGGCATGCAGTTAGCAAGATCAGAAGAGTAGTTAGCATGAAAATGGCGGTAGAAGATAGGAAGAGATGCAACATTGTGATGGTAAGAAAGAAGCTGAGTCAGAGTCAGGGGAGAGAAATTAATAAGATGAAAAGCTTTTGATTCCACCCTATTTAATAAAACTGTGAGTGAAAACCCCCTATACATGTGAAGAGTATTCTATACATGGATAAGATAAAGCCCTTGTACAGAGTTAGCAGTTTGGGGGGATGAGAAAAACTGGCAGAGACGCTTCAGAACTCCTAACTTTATCAATGCTGTTTTTAGTAAGAGATGAGCTGTGAAGTTTCCAGTGTAGATTATGAGTAAAGGACATCTAGGTTATCCTGTATCAGTTGCACAGCGACTGATACAGGATAACCTAAATGGGCCCTGGTGGCCCTTTGTTATCCTATTATTTATGTTATGTTATGATATTTATTGGAAAAGGGGACAGTTGGGTGTCATTGAAGAAGAGGGGATAATTGTCTGGAAATTTGTGTGAGTTGATAGATGAAGGAATTGAATTTTTGAGGTATTAAGCACTACTAAGTTTTCTCTGCCCTAATCAGAAATGTTAATAAGTTCAGAAGTCAGACATTCTGTGGCATCCATGTGGGAACTGTTAACTTCATGAAGAGTTGGTCATCTCTGAGAATACATGGAAAGATGTAGGCTGGTATCATCAGCATAAGAGTGGATAGGGCAAGAAGTTTGGTTAAAATCATTAATGAATAACAGGAAGAGAGTAGGTGACAGGAAAGAACCCTGAGGAACACCACTGTTAATAGATTTAGGAGAAGATCAGTGGCTGTCTACCACAGCAGCAACAGAATGGTCAAAGAAACATAAGAAACATAAGAAATAAGGGAAGCTGCAAGAGGCTGCCAGGCTTATACAAGGCAGTCCCTGTGTATTGAAGCTATCTAATTCTATCTATCATCCCCATCCATGAATTTATCTAAGCTTCTTTTAAAGCTCCCTATTGACTCAGCTCTGACTACATGACCACTGAGACCTTCCACTCATCAACCACTCTGTTTAAAAACCAGTTTCTTCCTATTTCTTTCCTAAACCTGAATTTTTCAAGTTTAAATCCATTATTTCTGGTTCTGTCCCCACTACTGATGCTAAGAACCAGTTTCTTCCTATTTCTTTCCTAACCTGAATTTTTCAAGTTTAAATCCATTATTTCTGGTTCTGTCCCCACTACTGATGCTTAGAACTACATTCATGTCTCTTTTGTTAAAACCCTTATACCACTTAAATACTTCTATCAGGTCTCCTACATCTCTCTAAAGAATGCAGATTGAGTTTTTTCAGTCTCTCTTCATAGGGAATATCCCTCATTCTCTGTATCTTTTTAGTCATCCTCCTTTGCACTGACTCCAACAGAGCTATATCTTTCCTAATATGTGGGGACCAGAATTGTGCCGCATAGTCAAGATGTGTCCTGACCAGCGCCAAGTATAATTTCAGTATTACCTCAGGACTCCTGCTTTTAACACTTCTAAAAATGAATCCTAATACTCTATTTGCCTTATTCCTGGCCTCAATACATTGCTTCCTTGTACCGAGATTGGAGCTAACTATGACTCCTAAATCTTTCTCATACTTGGAACTTCCTAGTGCCAAGTTATCTATCGTGTACCTATTGCTTGGATTATCTCTACCTACGCTCAGTACCCTGCACTTGTTAATATTGAACTGCATTTTCCATCTATCTGTCCATTCTTTCATCCTATCCAAGTTTCCTGCAAGGCCATGGCAGCTGAATCGGATCTAATTAATCTACTTGTCTTTGTGTCGTCTGCAAATTTACTAATGTCACTATTACTTCCATTATCCAAGTCATTGATATATATTAGAAATAATAATGACCCTAAAACTGAGCCCTGTGGCACCCCACTAACTACTTCTCCCCACTTGGAATTAGATCCATTAATTACTACCCTCTGTCGCCTGTTGTCTAACTATGCTTTAATCCAGCCTAATATTCTACCCTCTATACCGTGTGCTCTAACCTTTTTTAAGAGCTTCTGATGAGGTACCTTGTCAAAGGCTCTACTGAAATCTAAGTATAGAATGTCATAATTATCGCCCTTATCTGCTGCCTCATAAACCTTACTATAAAAGCTCAACAAGTTTGTAAGACACAACTTTCCCTTCGTAGAACCATGTTGTGTTTGATTTATCAGGATTTATCTAGGACTCAGTGGTTCCCAAACTTTTTTCTGTCATTTCCCCCTGCACCCAGTTCAACCATTCAGATTTTCCCCTTCATGTGTATAAGAAAGAGCAGTTAAAACACACATTTTTCAAATGTACAAATATACTGATAAACTTATTGTAACAGAGTAATGTGGATAGAGAGCAGTTAGTAACAACTAAGCATAGCCATAGAGAGCAGTTAGTAATAAATAAAAGGACTTTTGTTTGCTCTTCTACTTCAGAATTAAATTAATGAGAAGGGTGATGCTGCTTCTTGTGCACCAGTGTATCAATATCAGGGTTAGTTTTTTGCAAGCGCGCAACATATATCACATTCCACCTCCAGTCGGTTTCGTGCTTTAGGCTTGATTGTGAGCAAAGTAGAAAATCCTGACTCACAAAGGTAGGTTATGGAAAACAGAATGAGAATTTTCAATGTGTTGTTGCTGAGTTGTGGGTATGCTCCATGCATATTAACCCAGAATTCTTCAAGATCTTGTGCACGAAATTCATCCTTGGCAGAAAAGTCATATTTGAGCTCCAAGAACTCATTTTGCATGTCCTCAGGGACATCATCCACCTGACATATAAATGGGTTCCTTGTCAGCCTCATTGAAATGTCTTCAGTGTTGATACCAGGGAAATACCGCTTGAACTCGTCCCCCAAATGATCAAGATGAGTGATGATTTCTTCCTTCAATGGGTCCTTGATGAAGGTTCTTTGGAACTGTCTTTGAGGCAAGAGCTTCTCTATGGATCATGCAGTGTGTTCCTTTTAAATCAGGCTGCTTCTGCTTCATAAGAGTAATGAATCCTAATCATGAACCAAGCATATTAGGGCTGCCATCTGTGCAAACCCCCTTCCAGTTTGTTCCAATCCAGTCCTAACTCTTCAAAGAAATCTGCAACTACCGCTATTACATCAACTGCCTTTGTTGTCATCTCTAATGGCTAGCAAAAAAAAAAAAAAAAAATCTTCCTCAATTCCTTTGTCAGTTATGTAGTGGCAAAAAGCAAGCAGTTGTGCATTGTTGGTGACATCTGTAGACTCATTAATTTGAAGGGAAAAAAAAGGGCAACGACATTACTTTTGACACCACATTTTCCCTAATGTCTTCAGACATTTCTGCAATTCTGTTCTTGATGGTGTTGTTGGATAAGCAGATCTGTTTCATCTTGTGTTAGGAGATCTGTGATCTCCTAACACAAGCCTCACACTGTCAACGATACATGGTTTCAAAAGGCTTTCACCAATCGTGTGGGGTTTCTTTGCCTTGGCCAACTGAAGGGCAATCATATATGAAGCCTTCACTATGCTGATGTTGGTTTGCTGATACGTCCCAGATGCATCCATCTTCATCCTCTTCAAGCTGGATAACTTTACCTCAAAAAAGCTACGATTCTTATCTTTCAACTGTGGAGGAGCATTTGCCAGATGCTGCTTCAGTTAGAAAGGTTTCATAATGCTATTAGAGAAGGTTTTCAAACACACAACACACTGAGGGATGTGTGCACTGTCCTTGACAAGATATGTGAACCCATAGTCCAAATAACTATCTTGATACCATCTTCGTTTCTGTGACATCTGAAATCAGGCATAAAACAAGGCCTATCAATTTGGGAGAAGAAAAATAAACATAGGCACATCGTAATTCTGTATAGAAATAACATTTTCCATTCCTTCTCCCAAATATGAAATAAATAAATAAATAAATAGATAAACTTCTCATAAACATACAAACTTTTGAGGAATAGTACTTTAATAAAACATCTCTTGAGTATTAACAATCTCAGCCAAAGCATAAAAATAGATCCATGAATTTTGATATATTATCCAGTTAACAAACTCACTATTAGAATTATAATATTATTTGCATACCTTGTATTCAGAAAACAAGCATGAAGCACTGAATCAATATTGGCTGGGATTGTGTGTCAGATGCTCCCAGGCTAACTGACTACTCGTAATGCACTGTGAGCCTGTGAGACTGAGTGTACTCCCATACCACCCCCCCTGCCCTCCCTTCAGAGCTCATGTTTGAACGTGAACCGACTAGTAGATACAGCTCCGCCCATCTACAACAGACGTTTTCTCTCTTTCTCCCTCTCTCTCTCCCTCTCCCTCTCCCTCTCTCCTCTCCCTCTCCCTCTCTCTCCCTCTCCACCTCTTCTCTCTCTCTCTCTCTCTCTCTCTCTCTCTCTCTCTCTCTCTCTCTCTCTCTCTCTCTCTCTCTCTCTCTCTCTCTCTCTCTCTCTCTCTCTCTCTCTCTCTCTCTCTCTCTCTCTCTCTCTCTCTCTCTCTCTCTCTCTCTCTCTCTCTCTCTCTCTCTCTCTCTCTCTCTCTCTCTCTCTCTCTCTCTCTCTCTCTCTCTCTCTCTCTCTCTCTCTCTCTCTCAGACATGAGAAAATCCATCTCACCAAAACAACCTGCAATGTCGCCTAGCATTGCTAAGAAGACCAGAAAGTCTCTTACTCTCGAAGTGAAGCTGGATATTATTCACAGACACGAGAGAGGGGAGAAAACTAATAGTATTGTTCGCCGCCATCTTAACTCCATCTTCTGTCTCTACTATTTTCAAGTCAGCAGACTCTATTAAGAAGGCTGGTGAGACTGTATCTTCCTTGCAAGCTAAAAGAACCACCTGAACTCGTGACTCTACAGTGGATAAAATGGAAAGCCTTGTGGAAATGTGTTACAGTAATACTCCGCTTAACAAACGTTCGTTGAACAAATTTCCGGTTTAATGTACTATATAAAGTTAGACCAAAATTCCGCATAACGTACAACCACATCCGTTTTAGCGAATTTTCTGGGTTTGAATTTGCTGGGTGAGGGACCGAACGCGGTAGTTTCGTTGTAATTGGCTGGCTCCTGGAGCTTGATCCAAGATTCTTTAACAACGTCAGAGCAATCTCTTGCAGCGAAATGGCATCCATGAACGCTTGGAGGGACGGTGACAAGGTTGCTTTCAGGTTGCTCTGAGGTTGCTGGGAACGCCACCTCTGGAGGTGGTGTTATTGTCTTATATATGCATTTATGTTCACAAAACAACATTTCTATTAGCTTTTTACAAACCTTGCCCCCAAGAAAGGATTGTTTTGTAATGCATAAAGTGAAATCTTACATGGAATACCAAAAAATAAAGCAGAGATAAGATGAGCCACAGACGAAGCGGGAGACTCTCAGCGACTCGGCCGCTTCTTCTTCTTCTTGTGACCCTTTTAGCCTGCGTGTTGTCTTTCCCCATGATATTTGTTTCCACTCCTCTATTGCCTGCTATAATGGATATCATATCTTAGTATTCATATACGCTCATGCAATGAGGATAACCTCAACTCCATGGCAATGAGTGATAGTGAATTACTAATGAAATACCACAGTATTTCATTAATAATTAATTCACTATCACTCAGTGCCATGGAGTCGAGGTTATCCTCATGGGATGAGCGTATATGAATACTAAGATATTAGTTGTGTGAACCTTCATTAAGTGGGGGTTACCTATATATATATATATATATATATATATATATATATATATATATATATATATATATATACAGTCAGTGCCAAAATACTTGGCGCCAAACATTTTCCACTTCGTGACGCCCTTTCACGAATGGTTAGAGATGTTTATGGGGTATTTACCTAGACTTTAATACTTTGTCGGGTGACCCTTTCTTTTCACGCAGCTCTTTAGACGTAAGGGGACCGACAGGGCGAGGTTCTGAAGGAGTGAGGGCTCAAAGTGTTCCCAGATGTCTTTTATTTCCTTAACCAGCTTGGGGACTGTTGAGGTGTCACGTCCCCTTAGACGCTGTTTGATCAGACTCGACAGGTTCTCGATAGGGTTCAGATCAGGGCTGTTCCCTGGCCAGTCCCTGATATAGTCTACACCCACCCACTCAAACCATTCACGGATTAATCTGGTAGTGTGAGCTGGGGCACCGTCTTGCTGGAAAATTTCACTTTGACAAACGGTAAAACAGTCCTCGAGGTGGTCAGCGAGCAGCTTTAAGTACCTGTCTTTATTCACTGTAAGGTTCTTGGGAAGCACTATAAGTTTTCCAGCCCCGTGGTACCCAAAGACACCCCACACCATAACACTGTCTGAGTGTTTCACTGTCCCCCCTGTATACTTGGGGTGGAAGGGATCTGCACCTCGCCGCAACCTCACCTTCCCCCCACGGTTGCCAGTCACCGTGAACGTTGCTTCGTCACTCCAGAGTACAGTCTTCCACTTCTCCAGATCCCAATTGAGATATTTCTTTGAAAAAATCACCCTTTTCTTCTTTTGCTGGTTTGTTAGCAGCGGCTTTCTTCGAGGGGCACGATGTTGGAACCCAAGGTCATCACGAAGGCGTTTCTGGATTGTTCTAACAGAGGTGTTTTTGAGAAGCTGCATGTTCCTTTCCTTGAGTTCTTTTGCAGTAATTCGAGGTTCCTGTTCCACTTGACGTTGGAATAACTTGAGGGTCCTCTGTGAGTTCTTACGTGGCCTTCCTGGCCTCTTCTTGTGAAGCTGTACATCAGCGTCTCCCGCCTCCCTTTTTTTCTTGGTCCAGGGCTGCACGGAGCGCAGTGCTACTCCACTTATTATGGAGATCTCCTTATTAGATTTCCCCACAAGGCTCAGGGAAGTTATGGCAGCTATTTGGTCTTCTGTCAAGTCTTTGCCTCCTCCCATTATCCCACATAAGGCACAAAAAGGCACAAAGGTCAAGGTCGCAAACTGCGTGACGCTAAAAAAAATACAGACTAAATCCACTCCCCACAAGTGACTGAGGCAGACTAGCGGCCTTGAAACTCACTCAACTGATTAAGCTCCGCCCCCTTTTACTGTCTCTCTCGCGCCAAGAAATCTGGCGTATTTGTTACATGATTATAGGGGGTACTTAATAAATCGAAGGAAAACTTGGCGCACGATTTTCGCACCAAGTATTTTGGCGCTGACTGTATACATATATATATATATATATATATATATATATATATATATATATATATATATATATATATATATATATATAGATAGATAGATAGATAGATAGATAGATAGATATGTATACAGTGATCCCTCGTTTATCACGGTTAATGGATACCAGAACCCCCCGCGAAAGGTGAAAAACTGCGAAGTAGGATTTGCACTCCCCCACTTCCCCCTAGGAATTTTGGTGTATATGTATGTGGGTACCAGAATGTTTGAAATATGCAATCAGTATTTATACTTTACATATACTGTATTTTACTTAAGGTGGAAATTCGATGACTCGATATCAATATCGGTTTTTTGGCTCTCTCATTCCTATTTTTTCACTGAATTCAATAATATTTATACACAAGGTGTACGTTTATGGTGTACATCTTCAGTGTTAATTTGGTACAGAAATGTGGCATAGTTTTTTTTCAATAAATAGTTTTTCGGCGATAAGAAAATAATTCAAAATACCATTATAAAATCAAAACTAATAACAGTGTGGCAATTTCCTCTTAACCACATATAATATACATAACAACAAATAAATGTCAGCATCGGCATACACATAACCTATGTTATAAAAATTTCATTACACGCCAAATTGTTACCTTTTCTTTTCATAAAAAAATTTGAGTTTATAAGCCTGTTGTAAATTTATTTGAGTGAGTTCATGCATTATCATGCTGGCATTTGTTAAGATGAGGTTGTTGATCATTTTGCTGCAAAAGTTTTGAAATTGACCAATTACTGAAAAGTTATTCAACAATATATGCTGAAAAACTGAAAGTCGAGAAAAACGCATTTTCTGTGAACATCTTCAAACCCCACATAACTCACTCCAATATGTACCAAACTCAGATATGTACTTACATAATCCCTTGACAACTGTTTGGAGGCTGGTAGTGGCTGTTTAGATAGTTTCAGGCCATGTTACATCATGGGAATGTCGTGTATATAGCCTCTCTGAATGGTGAGCTCTCACTTGCCTGTCAGCCTTACAGGCTCCTGGTCCCGTTATTATCATATTAGAATATATAACATATCACTGATAGGTTCTGAATGGTGAATAACACAGTCACATTTGTCACACCGAAGATTTATAGTACAATCAAACAAATAACTTGTCACTTTTGCGGTGATTCCGTTGCCACATTCACATTTCACCAAATTGAAAATTGTTTGCAGTCTTTGTAATGATATCACTAACAAGGCACTATCCTCACTAGTTTGGTGAACTTCACTCTCCTCTGGTGGCAGGAGACTATGCCTGTAGCTTGCAGCAGACACGTGAGGGTCGGGAGTGGCAGGGGTGGTGGCGGCGGAGGTGGAAGCCTCGCCAGTACTACCACCACGTGTCTCAGGCTCCTCACTTTCTTCTCTTTTCCACCTTTCAAGGCTTTCTGGCGGGCTGTTTCAACCTGAGTCTTTATTTTACCACTTACACGTGGCATTGTCACAATTTGGGGACTCAACACGTGTAAAGTACGATCAACAGGTAGGCTGCAGGCACGCACACTTCCTAAGGCTGTATCAATTAGTACTGAGGATTTAGCATCTTCCTCACCCTCACTCAGGCTCACTGCCTGATCCTAAACTGTCGTACAAGTACATCACGCAAAAAAAAAAAAAAAAAATAAAACAGCTCAAAAAAGGAAATAAATACAAGCAAAACAAAGACTAGAAGAAAAGGGCGTGTGCGCTTGGGTATTTAAAGGGCCGGCCCTTTAAACCCGCCATTACCAGGTAAGCAGTGCGTTAAGCGCCTGGCAACCGGCCATAGCTTCCTCTCCAGAGACGAACCCAAGTACCAAGTTTCCAATTTTTCAATTTTTTGACCAAATTAACGAATTTCCCCTTAAATCTATTTAATTATAAAACCTTATACAGAAAGTATACATTTACTCTCTCTCTCTCTCTCTCTCTCTCTCTCTCTCTCTCTCTCTCTCTCTCTCTCTCTCTCTCTCTCTCTCTCTCTCTCTCTCTCTCTCTCTCTCTCTCACATGATATGTAACACTCATCCTCTTCTGCCCTCTTTGATCATAAGGAAAAATTTCACTTTTTCACTGATGGTCATCATCTTCCTCTTCCTCATGGGTTCACTAGAGGAAGCTTTTGCAGGGGCACAGGGCTTAGGCGGCATTGTAAGGGCTTAACGAATCACTACTTAAACAAAAAAAGTTGTCGCGAACACAACACTAAGATACAGTATGCAAGACAGTCAACAGCGTGGACGAGACTGGCAAGATACAACCAAGACCCATGGAATAGAAGGTCGATCTACGAGGCATTCAAAATGGGTCTAATATGCACATTCGTGGCGTCAGCAGGCTCACAAGTAGTCAGAGCGGGAATGTTGGTTCACTTAGCAAGCTGCCTGGTAGGTATTCATGTGCTTCTCTCTCTCCCATTCTCTCTCTGTTCCGTGCCAACATCGGTCACAATGCCGACTTTTGCAGTGTGTGACTGTTTTAATTATCAGTAGTATATAATATGTAGTACATATGTAGTATGTGATAAATGAAAACCATTTTTTTTTTTTTTTCCTGGTAATTTTGCACCTTAAGACATTAGTAAATTTCTGATGTCTAGTTATTGAAAAGTAAATTTCTGATGTCTAGTTATTGAGAAGTCCCCATTCAGTTATTTGTGTAGATATAAATTGCCTCAGTTATATATGTAATGTAAAAATGAAATAGTAATAACAAAAACAGCAACATTATATTAATATTAATAATAATAAGAGCAAAAGTTAAATGATAGTAATAATAATAATAATAATAATGATGATAATAATAATAATAATAGTAATAATTAATAATAGCAAGAGTATTGATATCATTAAATATGATAATGATACAACGGTCAAAGAGAGAAAGAGAGTGCTCTGACAGTTGAGAGAGAGAGAGAGAGAGAGAGAGAGAGACCTGCTGGCAAGTAGAGGGTGTGGGGCAGTAATAGGAGGCAGAGAAGCCTTCACAAAAACTTGTCTTCTGTGCCAGGTAAGTATGATTTGCTCAGTGGGCAGAGGGAGAGCGTGAGGTTTCCATGCAAGAAAGACACGTCCTGGGAGGAAGCTCCCCTGTTGATGAACTCTCTGAAGTCACTAGTCCCAGCTCTTTTCCCCTTAGAGCTGTGCGTAGATCGACCTTCTATTCTATGGGCCTTGAATACAACAAGGGAAGATGTTAGGTGAGGCTGCATATGTATACGAACGATACATGTACAGTGCTTTACGTACATTGTTGTCGTTATTACACACCAACTTAACGAATTACTGTACGTACTGTATTTGTAAGTGACGCCACAGACCCCATGATATGATGAAAAATCCACAGAATGTATCTACGAGTATGTATAAAATCTGCGAAACAATGAAGTCGCAAAAGTCGAACTGCGAAATAGCGAGGAACACTGTATATATATATATATATATATATATATATATATATATATATATATATATATATATATATATATATATATATATATATATATATATATATATATATATATATATATATATATATATATATATATATATATATATATATATATATATATATATATATATATATATATATATATATATATATACAGGCAACCCCGCTTAACGAAGGTTCACACAACGAAATTTCGCTACAACGAAGGTTTCATTTTACTACCATCTGCTCGTTTAACGAACACCAAACTCGCTTTAACCCTTAACTTCCGGCGGTCGTATATAAACGTTTGCGTCAGAACGTCCGAAGTGACGGGATTCGTCCCAGTAATCAAGATTTTTCCGGCGTAATTTTAAGTCTCGCGCTCTCTTGAGGCGGATGGTGAGTAGAAGTATCTGGCATCTTTTACCACACAAGTGTTTCCACAAGAGCTCCTAATTTTAGAGGTAACTGAACTGTTTTCCCGTTTTATGGGCGACACTTGGCAACTCCGGTGACGTGCTGGGTAGAAAGGTCAGTGATAACAGCGAAGGATCGGGTCAGATTGTAAATCACCATGGAGCAAGGCAGAACCCTTTTACTTAGCAGTGGTTCTGAGCTAGAAGAAAGTGACAGTGAATATATAGAAGAAGAAGCTGGGGAAAGTGAAGAGACTAGTAGTGAGGACACGGATGTAGAGCATCATTCACCTGCTTTCTCAGGAGAACAGACAGAGAGACAGAGACTCTTACACAGTATAAGGGACAGTGAAGGCAATAATGATGAAGAACAGACTCCAGATAATGTGTCAAGGACACAGAGTGTTTCTAGGAGACGAGGCATGCGCGTGCTCCTCGCGTTCTGGGAGGCGATCAAGGGGCGTGGCAGAGGTGGCGCGAGACCCCGACCTGTCTTTCAATGGAGGAATTCAATGATGATTTTTCCCAGTTATGCCTGATTTATCTGTGTCTCCTGGCATAACAGCTGAATTCCCTCCTGTGCAACACAATTGTGACTATTTCATGGCGTTTCTCAGTGATGCTTTCTTGGACCATATAGTGAGTGAGAGCAACACTTTTCATGATGAAGAAACAGCAGATGATGATGATGTGCCCCATAGCTCTCACGAGAAAGAGTGGAAAACATCACAAGAAATGAACTCCTGACGTTCATAGCCGTCACGCTTCTTATGAGTCATTCGAGAAAAGCTTTGAGGTAACTCATCTGAGTCACACACGCGGGCCTACACACATCAACACTTGTCAGAGAGAGAGAGAGAGAGAGAGAGAGAGAGAGAGAGAGAGAGAGAGTAATGCACACACACACACACACACACACACACACACACACACACACACACACACACACACACACACACACGTGTCTCAGAAATCAGTGATATATGACACACACACACACACACACACACACACACACACACACACACACACACACACACACACACGTGTCTCAGAAATCAGTGATAATATGTCCTTCCTTCCTCTCTCTCTCTCTCTCTCTCTCTCTCTCTCTCTCTCTCTCTCTCTCTCTCTCTCTCTCTCTCTCTCTCTCTCTCTCTCTCTCTCTCTCTCTCACACACAGAGAGAGAGAGAGAGAGAGAGAGAGAGAGAGAGAGAGAGAGAGAGAGAGAGAAGTCTCTCGGGCTGTTTCCTCTTGACTGGTCACACCGTTCCGGAGGAGGAAACTTTGATAAAACAATAACTAAACTCTCAGACGTCATATCGAGCTGGAAAGTACATCATTGTATTCAGAATAACACAGAGAAAATAATTATCAGTATTCAAACTGTGTTCTGACAATTTTTAGGTGTACCATTTTTCCCCGTCATTAGACAGGAAAAAATATTTTAATCCCCGGAAGTTAAGGGTTAACAAAGATTTATCCAGGTAATTTTTTCCAAGTTTGAAAGCCCCGCTGTATCACGCAAACCGACAGGCTTTTGAATACACCAGGAGCTGCCAATACTAAGGCCTGCCTCAGGAGAAATCCCGGGACATTTGTGGAATCAAGATCAAGATCAAGAACAAGCCTTTTGTGGACAACACGCGCACCACTCTCTCCCCTGTTCAGAACATTAACAGCATCAGCAACAGCTCGTCTTCCCTAGCTCAATTTACCACCAAAACGCCCTCCAATGTGGCCTAGCGTTCCTAAGAAGACCAGGAAGTCTCTTACTCTCGAAGTGAAGCTGGATATTATTCACAGACACGAGAGAGGCGAGAAAACTATAGCAATACTCGCCACCATCTTGCCTCCATTTACTGTCTCTACTATTTTCAAGTCAGCAGACTCTATTAAGAAGGCTGATGAGAGTATCTTCCTTGCAAGCTAAAAGAACCACCTGAACTCATGACTCTACAATGGATAAAATGGAAAGCCTTGTGGAAATGTGGTACATAAGTTTTGTATGTGATACAATGATACGCCCTTTGTTTACATTCCACAGGTTGCCCGTTAGTATTTTTTCTGTTTCACTCTCCCTCCCTTCATAAACTTAAGATCATCATGTTACGTTCACGAATTAAACTGGTAAGATTGCCATCAGGGAGCTGGTGAACAATAACAATAAAAAAAAAAAACACTGCAGGTTCAACTGGTGAAGAAATGCAAAAGGGTGCACTTTAAAAAGCTATTTTGATAACCCATAATGAAATTGACACACATATATAACATGAAACATGAAACACAGGAAAATGACATACACATATACATATAACACAGTAATAAATACAACAATAAAGAACCCAACTTAATACCTAACAATAATCCTAATCCTATATAGAGGCCATGTGGAAAACACGGGACGAGGGGAAGTGATACTTATGCGGTGTCGCAGTGGTGAAGTGCTGGGTGATGGTTGATCCCACGGTAGACCCAAGAGGCGTTGTGTTCACTGGTTGAGTCCTGGACCTCAACTTCCTTTCCAGAAAGCCAAGATCTGGCTTAACACTTCTGGTTGAGTCGAATGGGGCCGCGTGAATCCAACTTCGGGACAGTAGCGGGCTTCATGAAACGGTGACGTGGAGGGTTCATGAGACGGTGGCGTGGAAGGTTCACGAGACGGTGACGTGGAAGGGAGGCGGAGAGGTGGCGAACGAGGTAACAAGCGGAGGAGGTGATGGTAGTGGAGTATGTTACGGGCGGGCCGTAACATTTCCTCCCCCCTAAGACCTCCGTAATGGGCTCATGAAGGAGGTGAGACGGGAGATCTTGATAAGGCGTCGGCGATGATGTTGTCCACCCCCTTGATATGGTGGACTTCCAAGTTGAAGGGTTGAGTTAACAAGGCCCACCTAAGAATGCGTTGGTTTCGGTTCTTCATGGCGTGAAGGAAGGCCAGAGGATTGTGATCGGTGAAGACCTTCGTAGTTTGAGGACCAGGATGAAGGTAGCACTCAAAACGTTGGAGCGCCAGGACGAGTGCCAGAGCCTCCTTCTCGATGGTGGAGTAGTTGAGTTGATGTTTCTTCAGCTTGGCGGAGTGATAGGCGATGGGATGGAGGATGCCGCTTGTGGGGTCCGTTTGTAGTAGGACAGCACCCACTCCAACTCCACTCGCGTCCACTTGTAGATGGAAGGGGCGGGAGTGATCCGGCGTCCAGACCACTGGTTCCGAGGAGAGGAACGCCTTGAGGTGTTGGAAGGCTTGGTCACAGGTCGGGGTCCAGTGGAAGGGACGGAAGTGCTGATAAGGTCCGTCAGGGGCGGCCAGGGTGGAGAAGTTCTACAGAATCGTCTGTAGAAACCAGCCATCCCCAAGAACCTCATGAGAGCTTTCCTGGTGGTAGGGACAGGAAGCCAAGGATGGCCTCCACGTTAGCTCTCTTGGGCGAACCTTGCCGTTCCCACCACATGTCCCAGGTAGACCACCGTAGACTTCCCGAAGGTGGACTTGGCCAGGTTGATTGTAAGCCCGGCTTCCTGCAACCGACCCATCAGCCTCCGAAGACGGGTCAGATGTGTCGCCCAGTCGTCCGCAGTCACCACCAGGTCGTCCAGATATGCAGATGTTCCCTCCAAGTCCTGGGTGATGTAATTTATAGCCCTCTGGAAGGTGGCGGGAGCATTAGACAAGCCAAAGGGCATCACTGTGTATTGGTATAGTCCGAAGGGGGTGATGAAGGCGGATATTATTTGGGCCTCGTCCGAGAGGGGAATCTGGTAGTAACCTTTAAGTAAGTCTATAGTGGTTACAAATTTGGCTACTCCTATACTATCTATAAGGTCCTCTATCAAGGGCAATGGGTAGGAGTCTGGCACCGTCACTTTATTTAATTTCCTGTAGTCGGTGCAAAATCGACTACTACCATCTGGCTTAGATGTTAACAGGCAGGAGAAGCCCAGGGAGATATACTAGGTTCTGCAAGGTGATGACAGAGCAGATAGTCTACCTCTTTTTTCATCAAGTCTCTTTTAATGGGTGAAATGCGATAGGCTGGTTGTCTTATAGGCTTGATGTCATTAGATATTAATGTTATGTCATGTTGGATAGTATTACAAAGTCCTGGAAGGTCACCTGTGATTTCTGAAAAGTCTAGCAATAACTTTTTAAGATCAGACTGTTGTGAAGGTGTTAAGGAAAGAAACACCTCATCAAGGTTGGACATGATTTGGCTGTTTGAGGGCGTCCTTTAGGTGACGAGAAGAGGAATTCGATGTCGGACTCTTCCTCGGGGGCACAGGACCAGACTCCTTCCTACCAGACATACAGGTACAGTGCGAGACAAGTCGTCCTCTGGTTCTCTGGAGTGGTAAGGTTTCATTAGATTAATATGAACTAGTTGGGAATCCTTACGACGGTCAGGAGTGTGGACCACATAATTTAATGGACTTAGTTTTTGAGCCACAACATAAGGTCCCATGAACTTACTGTGAAGAGCATTGCCTGGAGTGGGGAGAAAAGTAAAACCTTGTCTCCTGGTTTGAAACTTCTCATGACAGATTTGGGAAGAGAATTCTGTTGCATTTTAGTTTGAGATTTGAGGAAGTTTGATTTAGCAAAAGATCTGACTTCACTGATTTTATTCTTAAGGTTACTGATGTAGTCAGACACACTGGGGCTTGAAGGAGTATTTTGAGTAAACCATTGATCCTTTAATATTTTGAGAGGCCCCCTGATCTGTCTACCATAGAGTAATTCAAAAGGGAGTAACCTAAAGAATCTTGAGGAGATTCTCTTAAAGCGAAGAGAAGGAAAGAGATACTTTCATCCCAGTCTCCTTGATGCTCCAAGCAATACTTCTTCATCATGGATTTTAATGTTTGGTGAAACCGCTCCAGACAGCCTTGGGATTGGGGTGGTAAGCCGAGGAGGTAACATGGTCGATGTTTAGCTCATTCACTATCTGTTGGAAAAAATTGCTAGTGAAATTGCTACCCTTGTCAGACTGAATTTGTTTTGGAATTCCTACCGAGGTGAAAAATGTATTAGATGTTTTACAATGGTCTTTGATGTGATGTTCTTAAGAGGGAATGCTTCAGGGTACCTGGTAGTGGGATCCATGAGGGTTAACAAATACTGATTCCCTCGTTTGGTTTTGGGTAAGGGCCCTACGCAGTCTAGAATGATCTTTTCGAAGGGCTCCGTCTGAACTGGAATAGGCGTCAGAGGAGCTGGCACAAGGCGTTCGTTAGGCTTACCCACAATTTGACATATGTGACATGTTTTTACATAGTGTGACACATCCTTTTTCATTCCTGGCCAAAAAAATGTTGAAGAGCCTTCTTGTAGGTTTTTTGGATGCCTAGATGACCTGACAATCCATCATGAGCTAGTTCTATAATGGCTGGTCTTACAGACAAGGGATGACAACTTGATGTGTTTCTGACCAGGTGTCTAGTTGTTTCAGTTCAGGAGGTCTGTAGGCACGCATCAGGACTCCTTCCTGATAATAAAAACAAGGCAATTTAGACATATCCTTTGTCTCACTGGCAACATGTCTGATCTTAGCCAAAGTGAGATCCTGTTCCTGAGCATTAATCAAATTCTCCTTTGAAATGATGTTATTGTACAAGTTGTCAGTAGAGGCAATCATTGGTGGAGGAGGTGATGAAAGGGCAGGGGACTTGGACTGAGACCTGGTGACTGCACACACTGGGAAGAAGTGAGGGATGTTTCGTCCAGGGTCTTAGTGGGACTTTCTGTTAAGGGAGAATCAAGAACAATTAAGTTTGGAACAGCCAAGTTACCCGCAAGATCATTACCCAGTACAAGATGTACCCCGGTACTGGCAGTTCACCAGGTTTAATGGCTACCTCAACCTCTCCTGAAATGAACGGGCACTGTAAGCTAATATTAGCCAAGGGATAGGAGAGCTGTGATTCGAGACCTGTAAGGATCACCTTCTCCCAGTGAAAGCCTGTTTGATGTTAGGGATGACATCTTCCCTTAAGATGGATTGGGCAGCACCTGTATCACGCAGAACCTTGACATTTATTGCCTTGTCTTTACCATCAGTCAGGGACACTTTACCTTGATACATGTACGAGTCATAAAGTTCTAGAGGAGAGTTGACAGGGTTAGCTAGGGCCACTGGTTTCTTGTTCTCAAATGTGTTAGGTTTAGGGGCCACAAAAGAAAGTTGACGTTGAGAGGCCTTGCAATTTGGGTGTCTACATTTTTGGATCGTGTGTCCTGGTTTCTTACAGTATGTACACCAGGGGGAATTATATGCATTTGGCGAGAATCCGGTCGGCTTACCACCCGCGCCCCAAAACCTTCCCCAAAGGAGGACCTAACATTAGATAGTGAACCACGACCTCTACTACCCAGGGATCCCATCAACAAAGCAAACGCATCAGCCACTTTAGCGGCAGACATAAGATCACTCTCTCCCGTTCTTCCACATGCCTCAGAATATTAAAGGGTAACTTGTTCTTCCATTCTTCCAGGACCATTAGATTGAGCAACTCCGAAAAGGTGGTAATGTTAAGGGCGGCTAACCATTTCTTAAATTGTCTTAGTTTCTCACTAGCAAATTCAACATAGGTGTGAGACTCTGGTTTCACATACTTTCGAACTGTTGTCTGTATCCATCAGAAGTGATAGAGTAGGCGTCTAGAATGTTACCTTTGATCTCTTCATATTCTACCTCATCACTAAGGCCGTTGTATACCCTATAAGCTTTTCCTACTAGCTTAGGGACAAGGAGAGACACCCACTGATCCTTGGGCCATTTATTCCTATTAGCAATGCTCTCAAAAGCGCGAAATGACCCGTCAACATCAGATTCATCAAAAGGGGGAACTAGCGGAGCAGCTGTAGCAGGATTAAAGCTTGCTAACTTTTTCTTTATATCTATTTCTTCCCTCTAAACTTAGCGTCATTTCGTAGGGCTAACTCCTGAATTTCTAACTCTTTCTCCTGCCTTCTAAGTTGTAACTGAAATTCTCTCTCTTTTTTCCTGTAGTTCTCTCTCTTTATCTTTATCTTCTTTTCTGCCTGTAGTTGCATTTGTTTTCCTGTAGTTGCATTTCTTTTGCTTCTTTTTCTGCCTGTAGTTGCATTTGTTTTTCATGCATCCGGTATTCTAGTTTAAGCTTCTCAATTTCCCACTGACTTATCCTACTCTTATCCTGTTCTTCCTGGGGACTGTGTATTATAGTCCTCGTAGAGGCTGACATGGGAGTTAACTCTTCTATGGCATTTCCTAGCAACTGACCTTCTTGCACTAGATGTTCAACAACTACATTCTTAATGACCTCTTTAGTCATCTGAGACGTGATGGGAACATCAAAATGTTTAGCGATGGTCTTCCATTGGTCCTTCTTTATATTAGCATCTTTAAGTTGTTCCAGAGAAGGGTCGGCACAAAATCTTCAACGTTAAACTGAGCGGAAGCCATATTAAATAGATGTTAAACCACAACAAAAAAAAAAATGATAAGCGAATTACTTAAGTGAGGAACTTGGCAGAGTGATAATAAAGGCAACCTTGGAAATTACCTAGATTATACTTAAGTAAACACTTATGAGTACAATCACTAATGAGGGGTAAACTAGAGAGTTACGGCATTAAGAGGGATCCGGATTACTCTAGTTACGAGACTTGAGAGTGAGGAGCGAATTGTACTGAGACTTGTTATTGATAAGGAGGCGGATTAGTCTGAGAGACTAGTTAAAATGGCCGATTCTAACTAGCGAGAAAAATGATCCGCGAAGTGAGGGATTGAGGGTTCGCATGAACATATGATGATCCCAACACTTGGATAACACTTATTACACACCTGCCTATGTGCAAAAAGTAGAGATAAGTGCTATCGGTGAACACGCCTTTCTACCTGGTTTCCTGCTCTACCACTGCTATGCGATACCAATGAAAGTCACGAAGCACGTTTAACCCAAAAGGAGCTACTTGATCGCACAAAGGTAAATTTAAACCACACGCAGAGTAAGTCACAGAAAAAAACCCATCAAAGTCACAACACCACAGAAACACAAGCAATCACAGAAAAAAAAGTCACTGGAAAAATGGAACACTGAACATGGGTTATAATAGTCCTGTCACGGTCGCCAATTGTTACGTTCACCGGTTAAACTGGTGAGATTGGCATTGGGGAGCCAGTGAACAATAACAATAAAAAAAAAAAAACACTGCAGTTTCAACTGGTGAGGAAATGCAAAAGGGGGCACTATAAAAAGCTATTTTAATAACCCATAATGAAATTGACACACATATATAACATGAAACATGAAACACAGATATATAACATGAAACACAGGAAAATGACATACACATATACATATAACACAGTAATAAATACAACAGTAAAGAACCCAACTTAATACCTAACAATAATCCTAATCCTATATAGAAGCCATGTGGAAAACACGGGACGAGGGGAAGTGATACTTATGCGGTGTCGCAGCGGTAAAGTGCTGGATGATGGTTGATCCCATGGTAGACCCAAGCGGCATTGTTTTCACTGGTTGAGTCCTGGACCTCAACTTCCTTTCCAGAAAGCCAAGATCTGGCTTAACACTTCTGGTTGAGTCGAATGGGGCCGCGTGGATCCAACTTCGGGACAGTAGCGGGGCTTCATGAAACGGTGACGTGGAGGGTTCATGAGACGGTGGCGTGGAAGTTTCACGAGACGGTGACGTGGAAGGGGAGGCGGAGAGGTGGCGAACGAGGTAACAAGCGGAGGAGGTGATGGTAGTGGAGTATGTTACGGGCAGGCCGTAACAATCAACATTATAAAGTTATGTACATACATACATTAGTGTACATTATAATGACTTATATTAAACTGCCTAAATGTTTAATTTCATAGTTTTTACTGTCATTAAGCCTTTCACTGTACTATGATGCACTCTCACTTTGTTTTCTCTCAATGGAAGTTTAAGTCAGGGGTTAAACTTGTTATAATCGGTTTGCTTAACGAAGTGTTTTTTAGGAACGTAACCCCTTCGTTAGCGAGGTTATATATATATATATATATATATATATATATATATATATATATATATATATATATATATATATATATATATATATATATATATATATATATATATATATATATATATATATATACTGAACCTGTGAAGCTCAGTTTCTTGTACTGGGCCTAAGTGAAGCTTAGGCCGAGTAAGGGGAGAAAAGAAAGATGTAACAAATCCAAGGGGGGAGTGATGAATACACCAAGCTTAACCCCTTCATTACCGACTCCGTGATCGCGTACCAACCCCTCCCCTGCAGAGTTTTTGGCGCTTCTCATAATTTGTAGGTAGTCTAATGTTCATTTCTATGCCCATATTTAGTCATCTAAGTATTATTTTTCATGTCTTTTGATAGATTTGGCTCATGGGATGTTTCAAAGTCAAACACACACACTGATGGGTGGGGGTTCACATCACCAGCCACCACGGGCCAACGTCCTTGAAACACAAGGTGCCAATTAGTCAATTTGTCACTGTCGTAAATTACAACCATACAAACCGAGAAATATGGAGCTGGGTATCATTACTAAGCAATGAAGCATACGTACTTCATCGGTTCGGCAAAGTTGACATGAAGTACTATGGTACCTCATCGGTAATGAAGGGGTTAACAAAGTAGACCCTTTAATTCAATAACAACTCATCACAGTCAGATAACTTCCTACCTAGCCTACCTATAAGATGGGAGACCTATGGAAACCGTGGGTAACTCAGCTGTAGATGAGGGCGTGAGGGTGCGGGTGGTGGCGTCCCGAGAGGTAAAAATGGCGGCCCGTCCCTTGCGGCGTCCTGCTTCTCTCTCTCTCTGTCTCTCTGCCTGGTTGGGCCTGCTGTGCTGGAAGTGGCAGAAGGTTCCACAGGAACGGTGCTGTAAACATAGTGATTATCTCATGAGTTGCTCTTATCAGACCACGTGGCGTATTGCAGCTCTTCCTGGAGAGTGTTGGAGAGTGTACCTCGAAACGAGAGTGGGGTGATGTTCTGAGGACGAAGCCACCACGCTCCTCACCTTATAAGGTGGCAGCCATGATGACTGCGCACGCAGCCCTACGTCATCTCCCTTTTCCCCCTACAGGGACTCCCTATATAAGAATTCCTAGCTACACATATGAAAGGGAAGATGAGAATTTGGACTAAATAAATACCCTAAGAGTGGGTAATAATCCCACTCCAGTACTGCTACTCGGTACATGGCTTTTTCCTCAGGGAAAACAAATCCTCGTCTTCTCTTTTACAACAACAACAAATTAGCACACGCATAACAATCCACGTAATCGCGATACACCACCGTGAGCACACATAACCATTTAGAGCTATACACAGTGTCCAGGGTATCTGTGGTATTACTGCCCTTTGTTTCAACATTTCACACTCTACTGTTTCCCACTTAGTGCGAGACCTTGACGTCTGTACCGGTCCGGCAGGACCTGACCTCCCGGTTGGTGTTGTGCCACCACTTCCCATCAGTCCAGGAGTACAGGGGCGGAGTAGAGAGGCCGACGTAGTCCTCTCCAAGGCCTTATTCTGTGGGGACTGGATTCAGGAGGCCCCTCCTCCTGAACATTCCAGCCACCCCCAACAGTGGCGGTCTCCATCCCCAGCAGCGGGTTAGATGTAGCTGCAAAAGAAGTATAGGGCAGTCACAAGATTCCAATGTCCCTAGGGGTCTATACATTTAGTATTCTTCTATAAATCTCCTTACTGGCCGTCTCTCACGAGACGGTCTGGGCTCCTCTACCTCATTGTCTTCTTCCTCCTCATCGGAAGGCACTACAATTTCTTCCACGTCTACCACGTACCCTTCATCGGTTACATATTTTCTCACTCGGTCAGCTGCTCTATGGAGTATTTTGCCATTGAACACATTTTCCACTTCATATGACACTCCATCTAAATTCACCTTTTTAACCTTATACGGTCTAATCCACTTGAGGCCAAGTTTTCTATCAGCTGACGAACCAAACTGTTCCCTTTTTATCCACACCAAATCATCTACCTCGACTCTTTGGTCCTTCCGGCCAATGTTCGCTCTAGCTAACCACTTCCTGCTATTTGCACAGGATGCTTGTCTCACTGCCTCCAAGGCTGTATTAATGTCTATTTCATCATCCACCTGGGGTAAAGTAGTTCCCACATAGCGAGGAGCATGGCGCCGGAAGAAAAGGAAATAGGGCTGTTCGCCAGTGGTCTCGTGTACGGCTGCATTAAGGATCTGCTGACACTGCGTGAGGCACTCGGACCACCTGTGTGGTTGTCCTTTCTTGAGAGACGCTAGCACTGACTTCATGGTTCGGTGTAACTGTTCGGTGATAGAGTTCCCACATGGATGGTATGGGGTGGAAAACACCATCTCTATCCCATGCGTACGACAGAGTTCTGTCAACAATTGTGAGCGGAACTCGCACGCATTGTCAGCTAAGAGTACCTTTGGTACCCCATAGTCTCCCAAGTAACTCTTAATAACCCTAACTACCTCCTCAGCGTGTCTGGACCGTAACTTCACCAACTTTACAAATCTTGAAAAGTGATCTATGATGGTTAATACGTACTTATAACCTCCTCTGGCTGGAGTCATTTCAGTAATATCGATACTAATTCTTTCCAAAGGTTGATTTACAGGAGGCAATTCCTGGTATGTCTTTTGTAAAGCTGGTGCAGTTTTCATTGTTGACAAATTATACATTCTCTGATAAATTTCTTTATGTCTGATCTTTGATTTGGCCAGTAAAAATATTCTTCAGCTTTTAACATGGTTTTTAGTTGTCCTAAATGTCCAGACTCTTTTCCATGGGCCAATACAATAGCTTGTTTCTTTAGTGTCTGGGGTACAACCAATAAATATAGGATGGTTCCATCTTTCTTTTGTTTGGAGTAATATAACACTCCATCGTGAACAATAAACTGATTTAAAACGACAGGGGAGTATCTGGCACGTGGTATTCTTCCTCCTTCTAAATATTCCTTCATCTCTCTCCATCTAGGTTCTGCTATCTGAGCTTGAATGAATTCATCGGTGGTCAAACCTAGAAATGAATCTTGACCTACCACATTTACTACCTGAACAAGGCGACTCAGTTGGTCGGCCACTACATTCTTCCTGCCTGCTTTGTACTCTATTTTAAACTGAAAATCACGCATCTCCAGAATCCATCTGTTCATACGTGGAGATTTTGTTCGTTCTTTATCAACCTGTCCTGAGACGGCACGTCATCAGCATCGGTCCTTACGGTAACCAAAGCTAGTTTACATTTCAACCTTGTCATAAACTCGATGGGGTCGTCTTCCACCGAATATTTTTAACTATCTGTTGCCTTTCTCTATTATCTATTGAGCAACTTTCTACCTGTGAGAAAAAAACAGCCAACCGGCCAACTCCTTCTACTCCATTCAAGTGACGCAGTTCAAGGACGGGAATGTCACGGGGCTTCATGAGGCATTTAACAGGGTAACTCGCAGGCCTCTCCCTGTTCTCTCTCACGCCCTCTCATCCCACCGCAGCCACCATCTATACTGAACCTTCGTGAGGCTCAGTCTCTTGTACTGTGCCTAAGTGAAGCTTAGGCCGAGTAAGGGGAGAAAAGAAAGATGTAACGAATCCAAGGGGGGAGTGATGAACACACCAAGCTTAACAAAATAGACCCTTTAATTCAATAACAACTCATCACAGTCAGATAACTTCCTACCTAGCCTACCTATAAGATGGGAGACCTATGGGGGGAGAAACCGTGGGTAACTCAGCTGTAGATGAGAGGGCGTGAGGGTGCGTGTGGTGGCGTCCCGAGAGGTAAAAATGGTAGCCCGTCCCTCGCGGCGTCCTGCTTCTCTCTCTCTCTGTCTCTCTGCCTGGTTGGGCCTGCTGTGCTGGAAGTGGCAGAAGGTTCCACAGGAACGGTGCTGTAAACGTAGTGATTATCTCATGAGTTGCTCTTATCAGACCACGTGGCGTATTGCAGCTCTTCCTGGAGAATGTTGGAGAGTGTACGTCGAGACGAGAGCGGGGTGATGTTCTGAGGACGAAGCCACCACGCTCCTCACCTTATAAGGTGGCAGCCATGATGACTGCGCACGCAGCCTACGTCATCTCCTTCTCCCCTACAGGGACTCCTATATAAAATTCCTTAGCTACACATATGAAAGGGAAGATGAGGATTTGGACTAAATAAATACTCTAAGAGTGGGTAATAATCCCACTCCAGTACTGCTACTGTACATATATATATATATATATATATATATATATATATATATATATATATATATATATATATATATATATATATATATATATATATATATATATATATATATATATATATATATATATATATATATATATATATATTTTTTTTTTTTTTTTTTTTTTTTTTTATTTACATTACAAGGGCACTGGCCAAGGGAAAACAAAGTGTTGTAAAAAAAAAAAAAAATCCCGCTGGTTGCCAGGCCCTGTTGAGAGGAAAGTAGGAGAAAGAGAAAAAACAAAAAAATCTAAAAGGAGGGTCCAGTTAACGTAAGAGGTGTCTTGACACTCCTCTTTTGAAAGAGTTTAAGTCATAGGCAGGTGGAAATACAGACACAGGTAGAGAGTTCCAGAGTTTACCAGTGTAGGGAATGAAGGAGTGAAGATACTGGTTAACTCTTGCATTAGGAAGATGGACAGAATAGGGATGAGAAGAAGTAGAGAGTCTTGTGCAGCGAGGCCGCAGGAGGGGAAGGCAAGCAGTTAGCAAGTTCAGAAGAGCAGACAGCATGAAAACAGCGGTAGAAGACAGATAAAGATGCAACATTGCGGCGGTGACTTAAAGAATCAAGACAGTCAGTTAGAGGAGAAGAGTTGATAAGACGAAAAGCTTTAGATTCCACCTTGTTTAGTAAAGCTGTGTGTGGATCCCCAGACATGAGAGCCATACTCCATACACGGGCGGATGAGGCCCTGTACATAGCAAGCAGCTGGGAGGAGAGAAAATGGACGAAGACGCCACAGGACACCTAACTTCTTGGAAGCTGATTTAGCAAGAGTAGAGATGTGAAATTTCCAGTTTAGATTTTTAGTGAAGGATAGACCGAGTGTGTTTAATGTAGAGGAGAGGGAAGTTGAGTGTTATTGAAGAAGAGAGGATAGTTGTCTGGAAGGTTATGTCGAGTAGATAGTTGTAGAAATTGAGTTTTGAGGCATTGAACAAAACCAGGTTTCTCTGCCCCAATCAGAAACAAGTGAAAGATCAGAAGTTAGGCGTCCTATAGCATCTCGCCTTGAGTCATTTAATTGTTGTTGGGTTGGGCGTCTGTTGAACGCTGTTGAATAATGCAAGGTGGTATCATCAGCATAGGAGTGGATAGGGCATTGAGTCAGATTTAGGAGATCATTGATGAATAATAGAAAGAGAGTGGGTGATAGGACAGAACCCTGTGGAACACCACTGTTGATAGTTTTAGGGAAGAACAGTGACCGTCTACTACAGCAGCAATAGAACGATCGGAAAGGAAACTGGAGATGAAGGTACAGAGAGAAGGATAGAATCCGTAGGAGGGTAGTTTAGAAATTAAAGATTTGTGCCAGACTCTATCGAAGGCTTTCGATATGTCAAGGCCGACAGCAAAGGTTTCACCGAAGTCCCTAAAGAGGATGACCAAGATTCAGTTAGGAAAGTAAGAAGATCACCAGTAGATCTGCCTTTACGGAAACCATACTGGCAATCAGAGAGAAGGTTGTGAGCTGATAGATGCCTCATTATCTTCCTATTAAGGATAGACTCAAAGGCTTTAGAAAGGCAGGAAATCAAAGCTATAGGGCGGTAGTTAGAAGGATTGGAGTGGTCACCTTTTTAGGGACAGGTTGAATGTGAGCAAACTTCCAGCAAGAAGGATAAATAGAAGTAGAGAGACACAGATGAAAGAGTTTGACCAGGCAGTGAGCGAGTTCGGAAGCACAGTTTTGAGAACAACAGGAGGGACTCCATCCGGACCGTAAGCCTTCCGAGAATCAAGGCCAGAGAGGGCCAGGAAAACGTCTTTATAAAGAATTTTAATTTTAGGGATGAAGTAGTCAGAGGGTGGAGGAGTAGGAGGAATATGCCCAGAATCATCCAAAGTTGAGTTGGTAGCAAAGGTTTGAGCGAAGAGTTCAGCTTTAGAAAAGAAGAGACAGCTGTAGAGCCATCTGGATGAAGTAAAGGAGGAAAGACGAAGAAGTAAAGTTGTTAGAGATATTATTGGCTAGATGCCAGAAATCTCGAGAGGAGTTAGAATTGGAAAGACTTTGACATTTTCTATTGATGAAAGAGTTTTAGTAAGTTGGAGAATAGATTTGGCATGATTACGGGCAGAAATATATAGGGCATGAGTTTCAGCAGTTGGATGGCTACGGATATATATATATATATATATATATATATATATATATATATATATATATATATATATATATATATATATATATATATATATATATATATATATATATATATATATATATATATGCACAGTGGAGACTCAATACTCGAATGTCTTAATAGTCAAACTTTTTAATACTTGAATACAAAAGTTTGATTTAATACTCAAAAAAATAGCTGATACTTGAACGTCCCCACATGGGGTTGTAAACAAAGGCTCCTTGATTTCTCCTCCCCCCCTCTGCCAATTGTGCTGCTGTGGTTGTTAGAATAACATTCTCATATGTTCCGTCTGTAGCTTTTCATTTATAAACTTACAATAACACCAAAGGCTTATTAGTGTTGTTATAAACTTACAATAACACCAAAGGCTTATTAGTGGTGAAAATATCTGGTAATCGAACGACCACACACAAAGCTTTGTTCTCTCCCTGCCTGCAGTTGTGTTTTTCCCATTTTAATACCGGCTTTGCTGACAATACTGGTAAAATGATATACCAGATGTCGGTGTGCATCCCTAGACTTGCCGCGGTCTTGAAAAAAACAACATCCTTCTGTGTTCTCTAGTCTTTCATTACAAACTTATAATGGCACCAAAGAGGCTTATTAGTGTTGAAAATAAGGAATTGAGTGAGAATGCAAGTGTTAGTGAGCCACTGCACTCCATTAGTGGGTTCACAGGAATCACACAAGGAGAAAAGTTACAAAGATGTTTTTATGGATGGTAATTTGTCTTCTGATGACCTCCCTCCTCTCCATCCTTTACTCCTCCTCTTCTATGTTATCCATCATTGGTGTTCACTTACAGTATCTACAAATCAAATGATAAAAGAAGAATTACATTAAAATTTTTATCAACTTGAGGTTTTGCTAAGATTAGAACAAATTACCTGATTTCTAGGTATCGATACTTGAACTTCTTGATACTCGAACAGCCATTCAGAACTAATTAAGTTTGAGTATTGAGTCTCCATTATATATATATATATATATATATATATATATATATATATATATATATATATATATATATATATATATATATATATATATATATATATATATATATATATATATATATATATATATATATATATATATATATATATATATATATATATATATATATATATACATACAGTAAGGTCTCGAGTTACGTCAGAGTTACATTCCTGAAACATGACGTAAGTCGATTTTGTACGTAACTCGAGTTTTGTACTTTCAAAGCATATTATCGAGTTTTCAACCAATAATTTTTATGGTTATTCAGGTAAGTAAAGGTTATATTGTTATATTGGTATATTATTTACAACTATGTAGGAATATATTGATTAGGGCCGCGAACACGAAGGACTGCAGGTTGCCGAGAGGGGCGGCCTGTGGCCGCCAGGAGGGTGGGCAGGTCGAATGTTGTGACGCCCAGGGCGGACAGCTGGGAGCTTTGTGGAGTGCGGTAGGAGTAGAAGCGTTATATAAGTAAAATGTTATATTGTTATATTATTATATTATATTATATATTATATATATTATATATATATATTATATATTATATATTGTTTTTGTTGTTGATTAGGGCCGCAAACGCGAAGGACTGCATGTTGCCAGAGGGGTGGACGCCGGAGGCCGCCAGGAGGGTGGGCAGGTCGAATGTTGTGACGCCCAGGGTGGCAGCTGGGAGTGTAGTGCAGTGCGGTGGGAGTAGAAGCGTGGGCAGCGGGGCAGGAAATGCAATAGGAAAGGGCAATAGGGATCAGCAGACAAGCGCAGATGGTGCAAGTCAACTGCGAGTGTCGTGTGGCCCAGGCGAAGGCTCCGGAGTTATTATTGTTGTGATAGGTGCGTGAGCCCTCAAGGTCGTCAATCTCCCCGTTGTCATGGTAATGGGCTTCCCATTTTCTTCTTCACTCCCTTACACACAGCTGCTGCCTCCCTTCTCATGTCTTTTAATTATGTCCACTTTTTCTTGTAGCGTAATGGTTTTCCTTTTCTTAGCATCACTGCTATCACTCAGGATTTTTTTTTTTTTTTGGTGCCATTGAGCAAGATACTAAGATAGTCAGCAAACGCAGATGTAGGAACACTCTTGCCAAGGGCAACAGTGTGGTGGAACTGAGGTACGTAGAGTGTTATTGTATTCAAGCATGAGGGAGGCAGTGTGGTGGATAACCACTAGTGACGCCTGGCGGCCAACAATAACAATAAACGATTTATAAATTTTCAATTTTTTAAATCTTAAATTGCCTTATAGTGGACTGACGTAAGTGCGAATTTGACGTAACTCGAGGCCTACGTAACCCGGGACCTTACTGTATATATATATATATATATATATATATATATATATATATATACAGTAAGGTCTCGGTTTACGTCAGAGTTACGTTCCTGAAACATGACGTAAGCCGATTTTGTATTTAACTCGAGTTGCCGTACATTTCAAAGCATATCGAGTTTTCAACCAATCATTGTTTATGGTCATTCAGGTATGTTAAAGGTTATATTGTTATATTATTTACAACTATGTTGGAATATGAAACACAAGCTTTTTTTTTTTGTTGATTAGGGCCACGAACGCGAAGGACTGCAGGCTGCCGAGAGGGGTGGACGCCTGAGGCTGCCAGGAGGGTGGGCAGGTCGAATGTTGTGACGCCCACAGGGCGGACAGCTGGGAGTGTAGTGCAGTGCGGTGGGAGTAGAAGCGTGGGCAGCGGGCAGGAAATGCAATAGGAAAGGGCAATAGGGATTAGCAGACAGGCGCAGACGGTGCAAGTGAGCTACGAGTGTCGTGTGGCCCAGGCGAAGGCTCCGGAGTTGTTATTGTTGTGATGGGTGTGCGAGCCCTCAAGGTCGTCAACCTCCCCGTTGTCATGGTAACGGGCTTCCCATTTTCTTCTTCCCTCCCTCACACACAGCTGCTGCCTCCCTTCTCATGTCTTTTAATTATGTCCTCTTTTTCTTGTAGCATAATGGTTTTCCTTTTCTTAGCATCACTACTGTCACTAAGAAGTTTTCTCTTTAGTGCCATTGAGCAAGATACTAAGAACTTGAGTCAGTAAATGCGATGGTGTGGTGGAACTGAGGCAGGGTGTTATTGTATTCAAGCGTGAGGCGGGCAGTGTGGCGGGCAACCACCAACAATAACAATAAATCCCGCACTTTATGATTTATAAATTTTTTATTTTTTAATCTTAAATTGCCTTATAGTGGACTGACGTAACTCCGAGTTTGACGTAACTCGAGACCGACGTAACCCGGGACTTTACTGCATATATATATATATATATATATATATATATATATATATATATATATATATATATATATATATACACTTCGATCCCGCTATAAACGTGTTCGCAATGAACGATTCTCACAATGAATGAGTGACCGAAAGTATTCAGTCCAAAATTTTCGTTATAATCGAGCACGTTCATTATGAACGAATCGCTTCCGAAAGTGAAGGAAATCCAAGGAGTTCTCGCTATGAACGGCGTTCGCGTCGCTATGAACGGCATTCACGTCGCTATGAACGGCGTTCGCGTCGCTATGACTGGCGTTTGCGTCGCTATGAACGGTGTTCGCGTCGCTTTGAACAGCGCGCGCGTGACGTCGATGCTCATTGTGACGTCATGACTGTCTGCGCCGCTTGGTGGGGAGGGAGAGGGTCAAGGGGGAGGCGGTAGTCAGCTGTCAGCCACTTTTTGTTTCTTTGTGTAGTGCTCCTCCCTCATTCATAGCGGTGTCGGATGTTTACCGTGAGAAAGTGCATTATAGTAGTATACAGACAACCTTTACCATGCCTCGCCCATTGTCTGGGAAACGTAAAGCGATCCCCTTAACAGTGAAAAAGGAGATAATAGAGCGAAAAGAGAAAGGTGGAGGTAACACAGCAATTGGACGTTCATTGGGGTTAAATGAAGCAAGCGTTAGATCTGTGTGGCGCAAAAAGGATGACGTTAAGAAAGCGCTAAAGGCATATGGCACTTTAAATTTAGACTGTAGACTGCGTGACTTTGACCAAGAACTAATAACAATGGAATGTTATCTAGGTCACTGGATAAACCGCAAGGAGGTCGAGGGAGTTTCATTATCAAAATCAGACATAATGGCCACGGCTAGAAGTTTTTACCACACTGCATGCCGCCGTCATCATAAAAATCCAGGCCCATTCAAAGCATTGACAGGGTGGCTGTACCGATTTTTGTGTAGAAAATAAATTAGAAATGTAAAACTGACTGGAGAACAGGCCTCCGCAGATCATGTTGCAGCAGAATCTTACCCAGCAATATTAAAAGGGATAATAGAAGAAGGTGGATATGAACCAAACTTGATCTACAATATGGATGAGGCAGGCTTGCAGTATAAAAAGATGCCCAAATCAACTTTCATCTCAAAAAGCAAGAAAAAGGCTCGAGGCAGGAAAGCAGACAAGAGCAGATTCACTGTTGTTTTTTGTTCTAATCTAACAGGTTCCCATAAAATGAAGCTCCTCATTGTTCACACGTCCGCTCATCCCCGTTGCTATAATCACCTCTCCAGCATGTCACAAGCCAATGTTTACTGGCTAAAGACAGTTAACAGTTGGATGAATTATGCTACAACTCAAGAGTGGTTTCTAAACATGTTTGTAGTGGAGGTTAAAATGAAATATCTGCAGAAGGGGGTCCCATTTAAGGCTTTACTCATCCTAGACAACTGTCCAGCTCATCCGGCTCACCTGGCTGACCTCCATCCCAAAGTAAAGGTGGTTTTTTTACCCCCCTAACATGACGTCATTAATGCAGCCCCTTGACCAAGAGATCATCGCTAATGCTAAAACTTTCTATCAAATGCGTGTTCATGCACACCTTCGACGAGAAACAGAGTTCGGGGTCGAGTTACAACAAATGCTTGATGAAATGTCTGGTGACGAGGACGAGAATGATGAACTCCTTAACCTACCTGTGCCCACACCTGACAACCAGAGTAGTCATGACTCACCTGATGATCCGCCGCCAGCAAACACACCCCAAACACCACAGGAAAGCCAAGCCATTGATTTTGATATTGCACCGAACTCATAGGCTATTACTGTCAAACAATTTTGGAGGAATTTTACGATAAAAAATGCAGTGGATGCACTTGTTGAGGCTTGGGGTGACGTAAACACCTTGAGGTGTGCATGGGAGAAGCTTACTCCCCACCTGGTTACCAGGGTGAAGGGTGCCCAGAGGTTAACCGACACTGTTGAGCAAGCCGCCACAGAAGCGAGAAGAGTTCCAGGGTTCAATAATGTTACGGTTGAAGAAATAAGAGACATTAATGAGGGCGGAAATGAGCAAACAGTTGAAGGAATCATTCAGGAAATCGCTGTAGAAGGCAATTTAGTGAGGGAGCCTGCTGTACTACAGGAAGAAGATATGGCTGAGAAACTTTAACAATGCAACAACTCAGTTCAATTCTTGCTAGTGCTGAAATTTTAAAACACACAGACCTCGAGGTTGAGCAGTCTAAATTAAAAAGGGACGAGTTTTGCTTTGACTTAGAAAAACTTATCAGAAGTTACTGAGAGTCACATGTGGCAAAAATTAATGAAAAAAAGCAAACTTTAATAGATAGCTACATTTGTCAACCCCAGCAAGACCAACCTGAGGTTGTTGAAGTTGATGAACCTCCTCCTAACCTTGAACCTAACCCTGAACCTATGGCAGGACCCTCTGGTGTTCGCCCTATGTCACTTCCTAGTAACGAGGAGTTTGAAGGATTTATGAGGGATGTGAAGAACGACAGCACTAATCCCCTTCAGCGCCTTTGTTCCCTAGGAGTCATTAATCCCTCATCAAGTGAGGACAGTGAGTGACTCCCAACAAGCCTCGGAACTCTCCCCTGTACATAAATCCCCCTAGAATTAAAGTGACAGCAAAGTTACCCTTTATTACCATTTTCTTTATGTGTGCAATGTATTCCATGTTTAAACCCATTTTTTTCCCGGAAAAACAGGTAAAGTAGGGCTGAAAGTTAGGTTTAGGAGAGGGCTGATCGACCTATTAGCCTTTTTTCCATAGGATACATTATTCACTATGAACGAATTCGCTATGAACGACCCCGTTCATCGACCTATTAGACATTTATGGCGGGACCGAGGGTATATATATATATATATATATATATATATATATATATATATATATATATATATATATATATATATACACCTCGGTCCCGCCATAAATCTAATAGGTCGATGAACGGGTCGTTCATAGCGAATTCGTTCATATATATATATATATATATATATATATATATATATATATATATATATATATATATATATATATATATATATATATATATATATATATATACAGGCAACCCCCGTTTAACGAAGGTTCACACAACGAAATTTCGCTACAACGAAGGTTTAATTTTACTACCATCTGCTCGTTTAACGAACACCAAACTAGCTTTAACGAAGTTTTATCCAGGTAGTTTTTTTTTCCAAATTTGAAAGCCCCACCATATCACGCAAGCTGACAGGCTTTTGAATACACCAGGAGCTGCTGGTACTAAGGCCTGTCTTAGGAAAAATCCTGGGACCCCTATAGAATAAAGATGAAGATCAAGATCAAGCCTCTCGTGGACAACACGCGCAACACTCACTCCCCAGTCAAAACATAACAATGTCAGCAGCAGCTTGTCTTCCCTAGCTCAACTTACCACCAAAATGCCCTGCAATTGGCCTAGTGTTCGTAAGAAGACCAGGAAGTCTCTTACTCTCCAAATGAAGCTAGATATTATTCACAGACATGAGAGAGGCCAGAAAACTATAGCAGTGCTGGCCACTATCTTGACTCCATATTATACTGTCTCTATTTTCAAGTCAGCAGACTCTATTAAGAAGGCTGGTGAGACCATATCTTCCTTGCAAGCTAAAAGAACCACCTGAACTCGTGACTCTACAATGGATAAAATGGAAAGCCTTGTGGAAATGTGGTACATAAGTTTTGTATGCAGTATAATGATGCGCACTTTGTTTACATTCCACAGGTTGCCGGTTAGTGTCTTTCCCGTTTCACTCTTCCTCCCTTCATAAAGTTAAGATCATCAGCATTATAAAGTTACATACATACATACATTAGTGTACATTATAATGACTTAAATTAAACTACCTAAATGTTTAACTTCATAATTTTTACTTTCATTAGACCTTTCACTGTACTATGATGCACTCTCGCTTTGCTTACTCTCAATGGAAGTTCAAATCAGGGGTTAAACTTGTTATAATTGGTTCGCTTAATGAAGTTTCGCTTAACGAAGTGTTTTTTAGGAACGTAACCCCTTCATTAAACGGGGTTGCCTGTATATATATATATATATATATATATATATATATATATATATATATATATATATATATATATATATATATATATATATATATATATATATATATATATATATATATATATATACACAGTAAGCCCTCGTTATATGGTATATATGCATTCCGCATATCGAATTCACCGTATACCGAACCCATTATAACATGTAATAATAGGGAATGCATTCCAGCACGTCAAAAGTCACACCTACAGAAATGAAAATACATGAAAATAATCATTAAAAAAAAAAAGTAAAGTATTGCACAAAAGAAGTAAAGCGAAAATGTTTTTATTTACCTTTCAATTGCCATGTATTCTATCAGATGATGTCCTTTCCGAGGTTAAGGGACAGTAAGGATTTCAGCCCTTACTCATCTTCCGCCGAGTGGGCAGACAAGGACAAGACGTCATCGTCTGCACTGTTGGAAGCAGATGTAGAAGGGCCAGCTGTAGCAGGTTCGGCACGTTTCAATGGTTTGAAGAAAGATGATATTGAGGAAGGGCCAGCTGTAGCAGGGTTGGCAGGTGTGATAGGGACAGCATATCTGACCGGCTTGAAGAACGAGTAGATGGAAGACTGTATAGTTTTTCTTGTTTTTTCATCATTAATTTCTTGATAAATCTTGACACTTTTCTCTACGTCATGAGCCACTTTGCTACTCCTGGCAGGATTTGGGTCATGTTCCTTCAGAGTTTCCAGAGCTTTTTCGATACCACCAAGACATTCTCTAAGAGATTTGTTGTCCAGGCCACGCACAGGTTCTTCTTCCTCGTCTCCCTCTTCTGCCTCCTGTGATGCCTTCTCTAGCTCTATAAGTTCATCATTTAAGAGAGATTTGGCATGGCTTTCCAAAAGATCTTGAATATCATCATCATCAACTTCATCGAAGCCAGCCCTATGGCACAGATTTACTATGTCATTTCTTATCACTCCAATGTCGTCTTCAGTGAAGCCTGGGAAGTCATGCCCGCATTCTGGCCATACTTTATTCCATGCCAAGTTCATGGTAGACGTCTTCGCTTCATCCCAAGATGACTTAATGTTATCTAAGGGGTGCTTAATGTTATACGACTTCCATCATTCACTGATAGTGGGCTTGCCAGGTCCATCTGTGCCCTTTATCAGTTGCTGCATGGTTCGCTGCTTGTAGGCTTTTAGTGTTTGCCATGATTATTATGAATATATTTGTGCCTACAATAGATGCTTTAATGTTCCATTTATTCATTTAATTAGTAATTCATGTAAGTAATATGTAATGCAGTTAAAAAAAGGGGGGGTAGAGATAATAGGCTCCAAGGGTGGTCAAGTTAAAGTCAGTACTGTGAGTGGCCCACCAAGTTCATGGTAGACGTCTTCACTCCATCCCAAGATGACTTGATGTTATCTAAGGCGTGCTTGATGTTATACGACTTCCACCATTCACTGATAGTGGGTTTGCCAGGCCCATCTCTGTCCTTTATCAGTTGCTGCATGGTTTGCCGCTGGTAGTAGGCTTTTAATGTTTACCATGTTTTTATGTCTGCAAATCACTCCTCTGCCACAACTCACTTTCCTATGAGATACACCATGCTGCCTCGCCACGTCAGTACTTGTGTTATTGTCGTCACGGTTAGACGTCTAAGCTCCGCCAGGACCTGAACTTCAAGTACAGGCAGCCTTCTTCCCGTTATCCTTGTTTGGAGCGGAAAGGCTTTGCCTTGGCTTGTTATTCGTTTAGGAGCTGGCTGCAACGTCACCCTGTTATCCATACAGGAGCAGGGGAGTGCCCATTTTGGTGCACTGAGAAGAGAGTTTACGACTCTCATTCTCCTTGACAAACAAACAGTTCCGCTCTTGCCTCCCGCCCGCCAACATGTCTGATGTCCAGGAGGGTTTGTCCGACGTGCTGTCACCGAGCTTGAGGGCTGCATCCTCTTACGGGCAACATAAAGGCAAAGGCACCTCTAGAAAGGACTCCTCCAGGACTGGAAAGAGCTCTACCTGCCGGGAAAGTTCAGGTCGGGAACTTTCACATGGCATTACCAGCGGCTTGGAGGGAGAGGTATACCTGCCTTCCCCTACCGTTTCTAGGCCTTCAACTTCTCGGGAAGAGGCCTGTGCTCCACCATGGAATATGGTTTTGGAGGTTTTGGCTGAATTATGTGGGAATTTGGAGGAAATGAAGGAGAGAAACAAGGCGCGAGGTGGCGGTGGAATCGCCAGCCATGTTGTCAACACACCTCCCTCGGTGAGAGTCAGAGGCGGTGCCAGCCCAAGTTTCTCTGGGTTTCCCTCTGTACGGCAGGTTGACTTGGACGGTGATTCTCAGGATGATTTACCTACGGTTAGTGTCCTCAGGCAGTGTGCTAAGTCTTACGGCCCAGTGGATGAAATCTCAGATGGGATTGACAAGCATGTTGCTGACATGGTCAATCATGTGTTTGACTGTGGCATGCATGAGGACGAGTACAAGGAGATTATGGAGGCAGATGTTGTGAAGAGACTGAGCAACTGTCTGGTTTTGGCACCTGTTGAGTGTAACACTCAGGTGTTGGATGCGCTGAAAACAGGCGTAAGGAAGACTGACTTTCGCATGAAAGAGGTCGGTAAGGACATAGTTAAGGCTGCCACGATCGTCACCAAGTCACTCACTGTTTTGGATAAGGTTGCCCCGGAAGGTCGCCCGGAGGTGGCCAGCGAGATACATATACTTAGTGGTGCTCTGGCTGTATGTGGCCATGTTAACCACAGGAACAACCTGACACGGAGATTTATCATTAAGCGGAAGATCAATCAGAAATATGCTTATTTGTGCTCTGATAAGGCTCCAATGACTAGATTCCTCTTCGGGGATGATGTTTCTTAGTTTGCCAGAACCATCGAGGAGTCTGAGAGACTAAAGTCTAAGTTCACGGCCAAGAAACAGTTACCTACTTGGAGGTTCAGTGCTGGACGAGGCAGAGGCTCCTTTGGGAGAGGGCCCTCACGGGATGTTTCGTCTAGGTACCAACCCTATTGCCACCATGCTTCTAGCCAAAGGGTAGACCACAGACAGGCCTTCCCGCGACAGGCTTCGGAGGCAAAAAACTCCAGGGGCTGGGGTCCCAACGACCCCCGGCAATAACTGAGGTAAGACTTGACTTTGAAGCTGGCAGGCTTATTTTCTGAGGATATTACTTATGTTTTTAGTGAGGAGGAAAGGTGCATTGTTACTCAGGAGGTTAACAAGCTTTTAGACCTTGGGGTTATAAAGCTGACACAAAGACAGGAGGGACAGATTTTATCCCCTGTTATTCTATGTCAGAATAAGGATGGTGGCTTTAGGATGATACTAGACTTGGAAAAACTAAACAGGCACATTGATTACAAACATTTTATAATGGAAAACTTCGAGCAGGCGGTTCGCCATGTTAACAGGGGGGATTACATGGCCTCTGTGGACCTAAGACACGCTTACTACTCTGTCAGGAAATTTCTTTGTTTTTGGTGGCAATGCAAGATCTATCAATTTACCTGCCCTCCAAATGTGATTTCTGAAGGGCCTCGCCTATTCACTAAGCTAATGAAACCTGTTTTTGCTACTTTGAGACTTTGAGGCATGTAGAGCGAGGGAAAATGAGCTGCTGCTGATGCTGTTATTGTTTTGAACTAGGGGAGTGAGTGGTGCGTGATTTGTCCATGAGAGGCGCTGGTGTATTCAAAAGTGTGTCAGCTTGCGTGATACAGTGGGGCTTTCAAACTTGGAAAAAATTGCCTGGATAAAATTTTGTTAAAACGAGTTTGGTATTTGTTAAACGAGCAGATGATAGTAAAAGGAAACTTTCTTTGTAGCGAAATTTCGTTGTGTGAACCTTTGTTAAGTGGGGGTTGCCTCTATATAATATATATATATATATATATATATATATATATATATATATATATATATATATATATATATATATATATATATATGGTACATATGCATTCCTAGAAACCTTACTGTAAATTGAATTTACCGTATACCGGACGTATTATATAACATGTAATAATAGGGAATGCGTTCCAGCACGTCAAAAGTCACCCCTACAGAAATTAAAATACATGAAAATCGTCATTAAAAAAAAAAAAAAAAAAAAAAAAAATTATGGTACTGCACAAATGAAATAAACAGAAAATGTTTTTATTTACCTTTTACTTGCCATGTATTCTATCAGATGATATTCCTCC
The DNA here is from genome assembly GCF_017591435.1 of Portunus trituberculatus. Taxonomy (NCBI): domain Eukaryota; kingdom Metazoa; phylum Arthropoda; class Malacostraca; order Decapoda; family Portunidae; genus Portunus; species Portunus trituberculatus. The sequence continues at coordinate 2,139,406 of NC_059295.1, forward strand.
AGAGGCTAAGGGACAATAGGGATTTCATCCCTTACTCATCTTCTTCTGAGTGTGGAGATGAGGATAAGACGTTGTCTGCACTGTTGGAAGCAGATGTGGAAGGGTCAGCTGTAGCAGGTTCGGCACATTTCATTGGTTGGACGAAAGAGGATATAGAGGAAGGGCAAGCTGCAGCAGAGTTGGCACATTTCACTGGTTTGAAGAAAGAGGATATGGAGGAAGGGCCAGCTGTAGAACCGTCGGCAGCGGACGTGGAAGGGCCAGCTGTAGCAGGGTTGGCAGGTGTGACAGGGACAGCATGTCTGACTGGCTTGAAGAACGAGTAGATGGAGGGCTGTTGGGTTTTTCTTGTTTTTTTATCATAGATTTGTTGATAAATCTTGACACTTTTCTCTACGTCATGAGCCACTTTGCTACTCCTGGCAGGATTTGGGTCACATTCCTTCAGGATTTCCAGAGCTTTTTCGATACCACTGAGAGATTCTCTAAGAGTTTTGATGTCCAGGCCATGCACAGGTTCTTCTTCCTCGTCTACCTCTTTTTCTGTCTCCTGTGATGCCTTGTCTTGCTCTATAAGTTCATCATTTGAGAGAGGTTCAGCATGGCTTTCTAAAAGATCTTGAACATCATCATCATCAACTTCATCGAAGCTAGCCCTATGGCACAGATTTACTATGTCATTTTTGATCGCACCGATGTCCTGTTTAGTGAAGCCTGAGAAGTCATGCGTGCATTCTGGCCATACTTTATTCCATGCCAAGTTCATGGTAGACGTCTTCACTTTATCTCAAGATGACTTGATGTTATCAAAGGCGTGCTTGATGTTATACAACTTCCACCATTCACTGATAGTGGGCTTGCCAGGCCCATCTGTGCCCTTTATCAGTTGCTGCATGGTTCGCTGCTGGTAGTAGGCTTTTAATGTTTGTCATAATTATTATGTATATATTAGTGTTTACAATAGACCCTTTAATATTCCATTTATTCATCTAATTAGTAATACATGTAAGTAATATGTAATGCAGTTAAAATAAAGGGGGGAGAGGAAGAGATAAGAGGCTCAAAGAGTGGTCAAGTTGAAGTCAGTACTGTGAGTGGTGGGGAGGTGTGGCGTGGATGACGTTATTATCCCATCTCCCCCTGCGCTTGGCCCTCTTGAATGACATGAGCGGATACCGTATCTGAATTTTTCTTACCGTATATCGAATCGAGGGTAGTAATTTCCAAATACTGTAACTGTGAATTTACCGGATAAAGAACTACCATATAACGAGGACTTACTGTATACAGTAATACTCTGCTTAACGAACGTTCGTTTAACGAATTTCCTGTTTAACGTACTATATAAAGTTTGACCAAAAAGTCCGCATAACGTACAACCACATCTGTTTTAGCGAATTTTCTGGGTTTGAATTTGCCGGGTGAGGGACCGAACGCGGCAGCTTCGCTGTGATTGGCTGGCTCCCCGCTTCTGTCTCTAGCGGTCCTGGATCCAAGATTCTTTAAGAACGTCAGAGCAACCTCCTGCAGGGAAATGGCATCCATAAAGGCTTGGAAGGACGGTGACAAGGTTGCTATCAGGTTGCTCTGAGGTTGCTGGGAACACCACCTCTCCAGGTGGTGTTACTGTCTTATATATGCATTTATGTTCACAAAACATTTCTATTAGCTTTTTACAAACCTTGCCCCCAAGAAACGATTGTTTTGTAATGCATAAAGTGAAATCTTACATGGAATACCAAAAAATAAAGCAGAGATGAGATGAGTCACAGACAAAGCGAGAGACTTGCGGCCACTCGGCCGCTTCTTCTTCTTCTTGTGACCCTTTTGCTTGCGTGTTACTTTCATCATGATGTTTATGTTTTCACTCCTCTATTGCCTACTATAATGGATATCATATCTTAGTATTCATATACGCTCATGCCACGAGGATAACCTTGACTCCGTGGCACTGAATGATAGTGAATTACTAATGAAATGCCGCGGTATTTCATTAGTAATTCATTGTCACTCAGTGCCACGGAGTTGAGGTTATCCTCGTGGCATGAGCGTATATGAATACTAAGATATAATATCCATTATAGTAGGCAATAGAGGAGTGAAAACATAAACATCATGATGAAAGTAACACGCAAGCAAAATGGTCACAAGAAGAAGAAGCGGCCGAGTGGCCGTGAGTCTCCCGCTTTGTCAGTGACTCATCTCATCTCTGCTTTATTTTTTGGTATTCCATGTAAGATTTCACTTTATGCATTAAAGAATAATCCTTTCTTGGGGGCAAGGTTTGTAAAAAGCCAATAGAAATGTTGTTTTGTGAACATAAATGCATATATAAGACAATAACACCACCTGGAGAAGTGGTGTTCCCATTATAGCAGACAATAGAGGAGTGGAAACAAATATCATGGGGAAAGACAACACGCAGGCTAAATGGGTCACAAGAAGAAGCAGCGGCCGAGTCGCCGTGAGTCTCCCGCTTTGTCTGTGGCTCATCTCATCTCTGCTTTATTTTTTGGTATTCCATTAAGGTTTCACTTTTTGTCTTACAAAACATTCCTTTCTTGTGGGCAAGGTTTGTAAAAAGCTAATAGAAATGTTGTTTTGTGAACATAAATGTGAGAATGAGAGAATTTGTACGTAGCTCCTCTAACTTCCAATGACTCATATGACATCATAAAAGTAGTGGTACACCGGTGGCCCAATATGCTGCCAAACGTATATATAATTTTTTTCTTTTTTAACCCATGTGGTATGTTGGGGACCAGCCCAGAACGCATTCTCCTATTTCCATTATTTCCTATGGGAAAATTACGTCCGCTTAACGAATTTTCGCTCTACGAACAGCTTTGACACCCCCTATCCTGTTTGTTAAGCGAAGTATTACTGTACAGGTATCTCTCAATTTATGCGATAGATGCGTTCCAAGAGGCATCGCATATATCAAAATTTGCGTAAAACAAACATGTAATTCTCGTAAGAAACAATAAATAATAGGGGGAGGCGGAATGTGGTCCAAAAAATGTTGTACAAAATACTCTTTATTTAGCTAAATTAACATGTTTTTTTTTTATTTATCGGTCTAAATACTAGAAGTGTATTTAAAGTAAAGGGAAAAGCAAGAAATTATAAGAGAAAGCAAAAAAATAATAAGAGAAAACAACAAAACAAAGAATATGTAAACACAACACTCACTGCGTCACTTCCTTCACCACTCACACCACAGTCAGTCTGAGCTTTACCACTTTATAAAAAATCCACTTATCAAAAATAACCCCACATGTAAAAGAAAATGAAGGACGTTTTGGGGCCATCTTGGTGAATTATAGGCAGATTGAAGAGATTCTGTCTGTACTCAGTGCTGGCAGACTGCAAATGAGGCATGAGAAGAGCGGAGCTCCCACCTATCGGCCAGCTACGGAACTCTCTGGCGCGCAGTTCAAAATTGTGTCTGGTGTTCAGATTGAAAATGCGGTTTGGCCAAATCGCGTATAAGCAAACCGATCGCGCAAATTAAATTAATTATAATATTTTTTTCAGTCGCGTTATAACAAAAACACGTAAATCAAACACGCGTAAATCAAGAGTTACCTGTATTGTAAATTTCGTGCTGCTAATCATCACCATCATAACGCCAGTCCTCAGTGAATACACACGAAGAATTGGTGCAGAATTTATTTATTTAATTTTGGAGGGATTTAAAATTTAGGTATTACATTTGACTCTCTGAAACCTTCAGACCTTTAATTACCAGATGGTGTGGTTTACTTATTGATAATTAAGTAACCTTCCCACCATGAAGCGATTTTTAAATGTCTTGTGTGGTTGCGTCATAGCCTGACTTACGTCCTATACAGTACGTGGCCAGGCGTCAGAAATAACATCCTTACAGGCATAAATTGACAAGGATTAGAATGAGAAACCTTAAGAAGAGAAGACAACAAGAAACAAGCAAACAAAGGTATCATTTGGAGACAGCTGGACCTTAATTCCTCCCCTCCCCTCTCCCCTTCATTACACGTGTTATCTCCCACTCCAAGACATTTACCTCACCCCACGTTTCACTGCTAGCCTTCTCCACCATCTCTCTATATCATAAGATTGCGATTATCTTTTCAAATACTGTTTTTTCTCACTATCTTCATTATCACAACTATACATCATATAATTCTCACAATAACACTATTACAAAATATTATATTGAGACAGGGGTATTAAGCTGGACCAGATGAGTAATAAATAGTTTGCTTTATCATTATCTCATTTCAACACACTAACAATGACTCAGAGAGTGTCCAGTTCAGTAATAAAACAGCGGATTGCCGTGACACTGCTGATGTCGCTTTTTCAACACTCATGTACAAGTGAATAATATTATCTAGAGAAGCAGGGATCTGATGCATTATCATCTTATCACACTCCAGGAAGTCACTATTGTATATACAATCATGTGTGAAAATTGGAAAGTACACGAGACTTACCTTTGGTCAGTTGAAGTGTGCTTGTAATTTTGTGAGGCAAATCACCTCTGCTTGAAGGAAGCTTTCACATTTTTTTTTTTTTTTATGGTAAGGCCTATAGTGCCTGTAGGCACACTTGAAGAGTGTATTGGAAGCGCTGTTCAGCTTCTGCCCATTAGTGGCGCAGGCAATTTTATTTATAGTGGTACCCATATTAGGGCCCATATCACCGCCCAAGCTCATCTTGAGTGTAATCACCTAGAACCTGGGTATCATGGTGATATGTAGGTAACTTTAAACCACTCGACAAATGGCAAAGTGTTTTGAGGCTGTACGTGGTGGGATTCGAACCTACGCGTGGATGTCTGCCCGATCCCACGCTCACCACCTTATCCACTATGCCGCACCGCACCGTCAGACTTCAAAGCCACGATCACCCACATGAGAAAACATTAAAAACTGTACAAAGAAACACCAGACCTGGTACACAGAAAGTAAACAGGGGGAGGTGAGGAGGGCATGTGAAAGCTCCCCTCAAGCATAGGTGATTTGCCTCGCAAATTACAAGCACACTTCAACTGACCACAGGTAATTCTCGTGTACTTTCCAATTTTACTTTGGCAAATCAGTCTCTGCTGAAGTGAGCTAACCCCTGAGGCTTTAAAGTCATGTGGGTGACGTGCCAAAGGGACATGTTGGATGAGGAAAAGAACATCTCCCAGCCAGAACATTCATTGTGTATAGTAACATATACGTACATACATACATACTCGTATATACATATGTAAAACCCCCTTTATAATCCATAACACCATATACCCCATTACAAACCATGAATCATATAGGAACATAAAGGCAACAGCCACTTATGCCAAACCCGCATCCTGAAAAGTGTCCCTCACCTCAGTAAGAGGCCTATCATAATAACGAGCAAATGTACTCTCTTGAGACCACCCTGCCGTCGCCATATTGCAGGTAATGGGGACTGCCATAGCCTTAGCCTTCGACACAGCTGCCGACCTAACACTGCCAACCTTGAACCTGCTCGTATCCACCCCTGACCTACGTAACATCATCTTAATCCAACGAGCAATAGTATTCTTACCAACTGGTTTGTGTGGCCTAATAAAACTGAGCAACAAACTTTCCGCCCCATGCAAAATCCCTTGTCTAAGGACCTCAGTCCTTTCCAGATAATGCCGTAAAGTGGCACACACACATAAACTAGCATTCTGAGAATAAGCCTGAAACCGAACCGCACACACATTGAAACCCAGCCTGGCTTGCTTAAGAGTACCACGCAATCTCAGAGTAATGTAGGACTGAGCAACACTAATGTCAGTAAGAATTAACAAATGCAAAGTCTGCACCCTTGCTGCATGGGTCAGCGCCATCAACATAACAAGCTTAAGGGTAAGGTCCTTAAGGGACAAGTTGTGCAAGGGGGACATAGATTTAAGTTCTGCAAGAACTGGCTGAACATCCCAAGTGGCAGTATACCTGGGCATAGGGGGCCTAAGGTTAAAAACACCTTTCATAAAGCAGGTAACCAACGGGTGGTTACCAGCTCGGCATCCATCTACCACAATGCCCAGTGAAGAGAGAGCACTCCTCGCAGTGTTGACCGCCTCATAACCCAGGTCCCTGTGGAAAGTGGCTGACAAAAAGTTTATAATGTCTGATAGAGAGGGAGCAAGGAGATTGACGTCCCATTTACCACAAAATTGCGACCACTGCGTGATATGTGGCTTGTATTGCCTGGCTGTACCTGGTTTTCACGAGGCCAGGATGATTTCCGCACCCGCCTCAGAAATGCCTCGCTTGCAATTGTTGCCCGACAGCAAGCACGCCATCAGCTGAGTGTGATTCATGACCGGGTGCATCCCCCGTGGAGGATGGGTGACTCAGAACCCCCTTCCTCAGCATAATAAGATGGGGAGGAGCCACTAGCAGGCAAAGCAGCTGGCCCATCCAGGGTTGCGACATCCACAACGGCAGAACCATCCATGCACGTGCCTGCCACCTCCGCCTTCAACTTCTGCAGGCACCTAGTAATTAAGGCAAATGGAGGGAAGATATAAGATAGCTCAAATTGTGCCCAGTTCAGAGAGAACACTTGGTTGTTAAGCCTAGACGTGAATAAATCTATAACAGGGGTGCCAAAAACGCCACATAGCTGCCTGAAAATATGCACATTGAGCTGCCACTCATGCCTATCATTGATAATACGCGATGCAGTGTCCGCCGCCGTGTTCTCCTTTCCAGGTATATGAGAGCAGGTGACCCAGGCACCATTAGCTACACACCAATCCCAGATCTGAATAACAATGTCTTTACACACGGCCAATTTTATACCCCCCATCTCATTGACATAGGAAAGGGCAGTGGTGTTATCACAAAAAACCCGCACATGTTTCCCGTTGAGTTCAAGATGGAAAGCCTGAAGGGCAAATAAAATAGCCTTAAGTTCCAGAGCATTGATATGCAGGGACTGTTCAACCACTGACCAACTGCCAGATGTAGACCTATGGTGGAGATGGCCACCCCAACCTAGATTGGAGGCATCAGTATACAAATCAATCTCAGTGCCAAAAGTAAAAATTCTCTGAACCTGTGTAGCAACATTATCCAGCCATCATTGTAGGTCAGCCTTCATAGCATCTGTTATGGGCATCCAGAGCTCAAAGTCCCCAAAGCATGTCTGTAAAGCTGCAATTTTTTCTTTCTCTAACTGCCTGTAATGCAGCTTACCAAGTTCCATAGCCAGGAAGGCAGCCACCAGGAGACCAATAACCCTAGCTACCTCCCGGATCCTAGCGGAGAACTTATTTATAAGATCCCTACAAGCAGTCACAACCTTGAGAACCCTGCGTTCAGGTAAAGAAACTGTCATAGAAGTAGTATCAAATAAAGTTTCCTAAGTACTCAATACACCTCGTAGGGACCAACACAGACTTCTTACTGTTGACGCAGAAATCTAACTTCTGCAATAGAGCAATGGTGTCATTAATGCAAGCAATGCAACCTGCCCTAGACTGATTACCTAACAGAGTGTCATCTATAAAGCTAGTAATGGTATAACCCATGCCCCTGAGCACAGCAAACACGGGCTTCATCAACTTAGTGAAAATCCTCGGGCCCTCTGAAAAGCCGTTAGGGAGACACGTGAACTGATAGAAAATGCTATCCCACTTAAAGCATAAATACCTCTGCTGCTCTTCCGCAATCCTAACAGAGTAATAGGCATGTTTAAGGTCCACGGAAGCAAGATAATCCCCAGCATTCACCAGTCTAATGGCCTGCTCAAAGTTCTCCATCTTAAAGTGTTTATAAGGGATAAATTTGTAAGCTCCTTTAAGTTTAGAACTATCCTATAACCACCATCCTTCTTTGGTCTGAGAAAAATGGGAGAAATAACCTGTTTTGGGTGTCTCTCTGTAATCACAAGAACCCCAAGGTCCAAAAGGCTGTCAATCTCCTCCTTAACAATAAGTTGCTCCTCTAAATTAAATTCATAGGACAGCTCACCAAAAAATTTAATGCTCAATATCAGATTTCTGAATATCAAGATGACATTGCTGTACAATGTCCAAAATCACAGGGTCATTAGTGATTTTCTTCCACTCCTGCGCATAGTGACACAGCCTGCCAGCTGAAAATGAGTCACTAACCTCCTTTACTGCCGGGGCTGGTAGAGACCCCCCTGCTGAGGGAGCCGACTTGGTACTGAACTTGTTCCACAGCCTCTCCGTCTCCTCAATCTGTCTAGCAGACTGAAAAATATTGTCCCCAAATAAAAAAACGTGACATTGGGACCTTAGCAGAACACTGGTGTGAGTATTTCTGATTTATCTCACGTCTCATATTGAAGCGCCTAGCCAAGTTGGTGCAATGGTTCGCATGACCCAGCAGGGCCAAGGCACCATTAAGAAGAGTAACCTCCCGTTCTACCACCGGGTTACCTTCCACTTGAGCAAGTTGGTCCAGAGCTAGGAGTGATTTAATGAGAATAGTACCTGCCATCTGTATGTCACCACTTACGTCCTTGAGCCAGAAGTCAGCCTTCTTGGCACCAGTTTTCAAGGCCCCCAAAATCTGCGGGTTACACTCCACAGGGGTGAGAGTAGGACAGTTGCCGGGGCGTCTGGTAACCACATCCTCAGAGACGGCTTTGTAGTGCTCGTCCTGCATGCCTTTTTCAAACAGGAAATTCACCATGCTCGCCACCTGCTGGTCAATGTCCTTTGACACACTGTGAGGAGGCCCCAAAGCCTTAGCACTTTGTAGCAACACACTACCCTGAGGGGGAGTGGGCCATATCTCACCATCCTCACCACTGGAAGAATCAAATCCAGAAAAGTTAGGAGTGACAGTACGTGAATCAGCAGAGCCATGTCCAGGCGTCAGATGCAACCCTGAGTGCATTGGGCCCCAAGAAGAGCCGGACTGACTGTCCACATCAGGCTTGGGGGGAGGCGGGGCACTGGCGCGGTTTCACCACTTCACCTCTCAACACCGCCAGTTCATCCAAGACATGGCGCAAAGAAGGCTCAGACACTGTCGCCGTAGTAGGAGAGGAGTGGGAACGGGCAGTAACAATGGGCCGAATCCGCGTGTTTACATGTGACGTGCCGTCCGAGCGCCGAGGAGTGGCGCGCCGGGGATGTCGACGCGCCCTGGAGCTGCCGGTGCCACTTCCATGATGTGAAGATCCCCCAGGACTCTCCCTCGAAGAACTGCTGTCAATCCGCCACTCCTCAACACGACAGGAAGCCTTAGGAAGAGCTGCAGGCTGGTCCTCAGAGCTGGACATGACTGCTGCCCTGCACAAAAATGGAAACCGGTGCCCCAAACACGGCAAAGGCAGTATCATGGTAGGCCCAACCCATACCTTATCATATGGCAGGCCCATACCCATACCATAGTCCAGTGGCAGGCCTATCCCATACCACATATCCAGCTTGTAGAAATACCTGGGGAACAGGTGACACGGTAAAAGCCGGCAGAGCTAGCCGAACGAGTGGAGGAACGTCTGACCGGTGCTGGAACACACAAGCAACTGACGGTGCGGTGCGGCATAGCATATCTCATGGGTTAGCTCACCTCAGCAGAGGCTGATTTGCCGAAGTAAAATTTCATGTCAATGAATACAAATAATTTACAAAACAAAGACGAAATTTTGTAAAATCATGAGGAGTGAATATTTTGAAAAGTGTTTTTTTAACATTTCAAAAATTTTAGTAAAATCGGTATAAACTCTGATTGACTTTTATTTGGTATCAATTTAAGCTACAACTAAAATGCAATTTTCAGTTGGAATTAGATTTTTTATAATGTCAATAGAAAACGAAATACAGGAAAGTGAAAAAAACATTTTTCTGACCAAAAATAGGGGCGAGCATTTCAACTAAGACTTTAGTCCCTTGGTTAGTCAGAGTCCAACTTATCACGAAATCCGAGTTATCGGGGTCTGAGTTATTGAGGTTTAATAGTATATATATATATATATATATATATATATATATATATATATATATATATATATATATGATATAAATATGGGCACAATATTAGGAAAATATTGAAAAATTAGGCGACCATGGATGCCGGGTCCACAATATTAAATTTTTCCCATAGGAATAATACTTCCAATTTTGCGATTTCGAAATTTGTGACTCACAATGCCGCCCATCTCTCATAAAATTGGAGTAAGCACTGTATATATATATATATATATATATATATATATATATATATATATATATATATATATATATATATATATATATATATATATATATGTATATTTATATACAGTGCTTACTCCAATTTTGTGAGAGATGGGGCAGCATTGTGTCACAAATTTCGAAATTGCAAAATTGGAAGTATTATTCCTATGGGAAAAATTGAATATTGTGGACCCGTCGTCCATGGTCGCCTAATTTTTCAATATTTTCCTAATATTTTGCCCATATTTATATCACATATACATGGAACTGAGCAACATGCAATAAATAAAACGGTTTACAAGGATTATCCTTAAGAAAAATAAATTAAATGAGCTTTACCTGGAGACGATGGATGGCTTGGCTTGGGGGGAGGGGGGCAGGAGGGTTCCGAGGTTTGGGTGGGCTTACTGGGGCCCCACGTCGTCACTTTCACTATCACTTGTGATGACATTATGGGCAGCATGGACACCAACCTCATTAAGAAACCCCTCAAAGTCGTCCTCAGAGATGGTATCGTCACCGTCGGAGATTTTGGTAGATGGGCCGGGGTTGGCTCTAATAAATTGGATTATCAAAGCCTGGGTCCTCTTGTTCACCCCCCTCATTGTGTTTCTCAGCATAAAACCTGATGGACCTGTCAATGCTGCTGATGATTTCTTCAACCCGCATGCTATCAGGGTCGTTGTTGCTTATGGCGTCCTTCAAAGTGTCGACAACGACAAAATGTTAGCCAGATTTCTCATGGTCATTGCTGGCTGTTCCCTCTCTTGGACTGTTTGAGGGTTAATTTCGTGTTCACTGGCTAGTTGGTCTTCCTCATCAATTCTCTGCATAGCAGTTTGAGCAGTCTCCTCCTCAGGGGCAAGCACTTCCCTCATTTCCTCGGCGGTTACATCCTTACACCCTGCCACCGTCTGAGCTGCTGCCAACACTGCCCACTCAGAGTCAGCAACAAGCTGCACCTGGCTGCCAGCTTCTTTTGGGACCAGGTGTGGGACAAGAAAGTGCCAGGCATGGGTGATTGTAGCCTCGTTGATATCCCCCTCAAGATGGCAGAAGGAACTCATCTGCATTCCGAATGGTGAACTGTTTCCAGAATTGCCGAACAGTCAGCTCAGGGGTAACAGGGCTTTCGTCCGTATGCGTAAGGTCTGGCAGGTCATCATCTTGTGTCTCTGGCAGGGTTGAATCAACATCTAGGTCTCCATACAGATTTTCTGCTTCAATCATCCTCATCTCATTGGTCTCGGTTTTCTCCCTTAGATAATCAAACAGCCTTGTGTGGTAGAAATTTTTGACATTGGCAATAATCTCTTGATCCAACGGTTGCACTAGAAATGTAGTGTTGGGTGGGAGGAAGATGATTTTCACATTGGGGTGGACATCGTTGAGATATGGTGGGTGGCATGGTGCATTATCTAGTATAAGTATGAGGGCCTTAATCCCTTCAATACGGTGACGCCTATGTAGGCGTCATGAAGCCCCAATAGCATATACGGTGACGCCTACATAGGTGTAATATTTCTTTTCTGAGCTTTCTTCAGTTCAGTTGTCCTGTATAGTGTGTTGGATACCAACTACACACGCCGTATGCTGTCTTTGAAATCCTAGTGCTTCTCCCACCATCCTTGTCTCCACCAATCACTAAAGATAAGCTACATGCGTCCTGCCTTGTGTCTAAAATTACCCAATGGCATAGACTGTTCCCATCTCTCTCTCTCTCTCTCTCTCTCTCTCTCTCTCTCTCTCTCTCTCTCTCTCTCTCTCTCTCTCTCTCTCTCTCTCTCTCTCTCTCTCTCTCTCTCTCTCTCTCCTCCCATCTCCTTTCCTCCTCCCATCTCCCTCCCTCCATCCCCCTCTCCCTCTCGAAAGATAAGTTACATGTGTCCCGCCTTGTAACATTTGTGAAAACACACACACACACACACACACACAAACACAAACACACACACACACACACACACTAGAACTAGAAACTAGAACTAGAAAAAGTAAAAAAGGAAAAGGACTTGGGAGTGACAATGGAAGAAAATAATCAACCGGTTAGCCATATTGATAGAATTTTCAGAGAGACGTATAATTTGCTAAGGAATATTGGAGTAGCATTTCACTATATGGACAAGGAAATGATGAAGAAATTGATAAGTACTAAAATAAGACCTAGATTGGAATATGCAGGAGTTGTGTGGACTCCCCATAAAAGAAACACATAAGAAAATTAGAGACTACAAAAATGGCTACAAGAATGGTTCCAGAATTTAAAGGGATGGCATATGAGGAGAGACTAAAGGCAATGGATCTACCAACCTTGGAGCAGAGAAGAGAGAGAGGATCTGATACAAGTTTATAAATTGATTAACGGAATGGATGAAGTGGATAATGAGAAACTGATCCTGAGAGAAGAATATGACTTTAGAAGCACAAGATCGCATAGTAAGAAACTAAGGAAGGGACGATGTCTGAGAGATGTTAAAAATTTAGTTTCCATAAAGATGTGTTGAGACTTGGAACAGTTTGAGTGAGGAAGTGGTATCAGCAAAGAGTGTACATAGTTTTAAAGAAAAATTGGATAAGTGTAGATATGGAGACGGGACCACACGAGCATAAAGCCCAAACCCTGTAAAACTACAACTAGGTAAATACAACTAGGTAAATACACACACACACACTACATGGACAAAGAAATTATGAAGAAATTGATAAATACTATAATAAGACCCAGATTGGAATATGCAGGAGTAGTGTGGACCCCTCATAAAAAGAAACACATAAGGAAATTGGAGAGGCTACAAAAAATGGCTACAAGAATGGTCCCAGAACTGAAGAGATGACATATGAGGAGAGACTAAAGGCTATGGATCTACCAACCTTGGAACAAAGAAGGGAGAGAGGAGACCTGATACAAGTCTATAAATTGATCAACGGAATGGACCAAGTGGATAATGAGAAACTGATCTTGAGAGAAGAATATGACATCTGAAGCACAAGATCGCATAGTAAAAAGCTGAGAAAGGGAAGATGTCTGAGAGATATTAAAAAATATAGTTTCCCGCAGAGATGTATTGAGACGTGGAACAGTTTAGATGAAGAAGTAGTGTCTGCAACGAGTGTGCACACTTTTAAAGTAAGATTGGATAAGTGTAGATATGGAGATGGGGCCACACGAGCATAAAGCCCAGGCCCTGTAAAACTACAACTAGGTAAATACACACACACACACACACACACACACACACACACACACACACACACACACACACACACACACACACACACACACACACACACACACACACACACGGGACATCGTCGATGGCGGAGGTGGTCGCTGAGCTCCAGAGCAATCATCTATAATTCTACAGTTACCTAAGAGTAACCAAGGTGGGAAAGGAGCTGGTAATGTTTGTCCCGTCTCCATATAGTCATGTTAACTGTTGATTAGCAAAATAATGTCCAGTGAAGGTAAATATAAACTGTAGCCTGCGTTTGAGCCATCAGCTGGTTTGTTTACGTCTGCGCAACATGGCGGCCGTGAACTCGAAAGAGGAATCAGACTTCACAGGGTTTCAAGGAATAATGGAGAAGAGCACTTATGTGAAGAAAATTCTGGAGTTAGAAGGTAAAATTGAAAACTGTTTGAAAAGTATGAGGGCCTGGAAACGAGTTATGACAATGTAAAAGAGACTGTGCCGATATGAAGAAGGAAAATGCAGCACTGAAAGAGGAAGTTAAGCTAATTAAAGTGAATTGCGAAAAATGTGGAGAATCTCTAGGAAAAGTGATGGAGAAGCAGGCTGAATGGAAAAAAGTCAGGAAGTGGAAAGAAAGGAGGTAAATTACAAAGTTGCAAGTCTGGAAAAGGAAATCAAAGAGTCAGGGAGAAAACTTTGGGCCTTGCTGAAATTATAGATCAACAGATCATAGAAGAGAAGATAGCTGAGAAAGTGGTGAAGGTTATTAAGTCAAATGAGACATTGGTGAGGGAAACTGTAGACAAAAAGAGATGTGTGGTGATATTTGGTGTGGAGGAGGATAAGACACCGAGTAAAATGGAGAGAGAAAAACATAAAAAGGTGATAAATAATATCATTAATGTGGTGCAAGAGGAGGAAAAGACCTAGTACAAGAAATAGAGGACTTCCATAGAATTGGAAAGTTCACAAGAGAAGGTATGAGGCCAATAAGAATCAAACTTAAGTCACAAAAGGATGTAGATGAATTGGTGGAGAAGTCATGGAGGCTAGCCCAGCAGGAAACAACAAGGAAGATTTGGTTGAGAAGAGATCTCGGTGAAAAGGAAAGAGAAATGTTAAATGAGTTGAGAAAGGAGGCTTTGAAAAAAATGAAGAGAGGACAGAAGAAGAGAAGAAAGAGTTTTTCTGGAGAATCTTGGATATGAGACTGAGGAAGTGGTTCATAACCCAGAAAAGTACAGCAAGAAAGGACTAAAGAAACTTACATATGAGCGAAATGTAATGTATTCCAACATAAATGGAGTGATATCGGGATTTTAGAACTCAACGATTACTTGAGGGACAAGAACCCAGATATTGTGGGTCTTACTGAAACAAAACTGAGAGAGGAGAAGACCTGATGAAGGTTGGAGAAGGAAATATAACGTTTGGAAAAGAAATAGAGTAGGTAAGATGGGAGGAGGAGTGATGTTGCTGGTTAAAAAGATATAAAGGTGGATCAAGTGAAAAAGGTATGGGAAAGGCAGAAGTGCTAAAGATCAGAGCAGAAACTAATGAAGGAAAAAGAGGCACTACATAGTGGTGTACGTACCACCTAAGACAAATGCATGGTCAGTACAGGAATATGAAGAAATGATAAGTGATACAGGAACATGTCTGGAAGAAATGTTGGGTGGCTGTGAACGAACTATAATGATGGGAGATTTTAATTGTAAAGAGGTGTGTTGGGAGGACTGGTCAATGGAAGGATCAGAGACAACATGGGGAAATACACTATTGACACTGGCAATGGAAAATGTGTTAACTCAGTGGGTCAAAGAAGATACTAGGTTTGGAGGAGAGGGAGCATCGTCAAGACTGGACTTGGTCTTTAGTACAGAGCCAATGGTCATTGAGGAGATGAGGGTGGAGTGCCCTTTAGCAAAGAGTGATCATGCAGTTTTGGAGTTCAAGGTGATAGACGAAGAGAAATCTAGAAGAAATGAAGAATATAAAGTGGGAAGATGGAATTATGCCAAGACAGATTTTGGAAACCTAAAGAAATTCTTTCAAGAGACAAATTGGATGAAATTCAAGAGTGCTAAGGAGCAAATGAAAAGTGGAAGGAATTTATAAAAATATACAAAGAAGGTGAGAAAAATTTGTACCAATAAGACAACATAGAGAAGTTGGAAAGCAGGACTGGTTTAACGATAGATGTGAAAAGGCTAGAACAAGAAAAGAGGATGCATGGAAGAGGTGGAGAAGGAAAAGACGGATTAAGC
Organism: Portunus trituberculatus; assembly: GCF_017591435.1. Taxonomy (NCBI): domain Eukaryota; kingdom Metazoa; phylum Arthropoda; class Malacostraca; order Decapoda; family Portunidae; genus Portunus; species Portunus trituberculatus. Next base: position 2,155,050 of record NC_059295.1, read on the forward strand.
AGTGGGAAAGTTACAAAAGAGCAAGAAATGAATATGTGTTGATTAGAAGAGAAGAAAGAAAGAAACAAGAAAAGGATATAATTGATAAATGTAAAGACCAACCAAGGCTTTTTACAGACATGTGAACAACAACATCAAAAATAGAGAAAGTATTGAAAGTTTAGAAGTAAATGGAGTATACAGTGAAGATCCCAGGAAATGGCAGAGGCTATGAATGGATGCTTTCGGAAGGTATTCACAAAGGAGACTGCTTTTGACAAACCACTGGTAATGGAACAGAAAGGGATTATGAAGGAGTTTCAAGTAACTGTGGAGGAGATCAAGAACATGATGGGGAGTTTAGAAGTGAGAAAAGCTGTGGGACCTGATGGGGTATCAGGATGGATTTTAAGAGAATGCAGGGAGCAATTGGCAGAAAAAGTTTGTGAAGTAATTGATGCCTCATTAAGGGAAGGTGTAGTGCCCCAAGACTGGAAAAGAGCTAACATTGTCCCAATCTATAAATCAGGTAACAAGAGAGACCCATTGAACTATAGACCAGTGTCACTTACAAGTGTGGTAGCTAAGATGTGTGAGAGGGTGGTGAAGACTAGATGGACAGACTTCTTGGAGAAAAATGACATACTTTGTGAGTGTCAATTTGGTTTTAGGAAAGGGCGTTCATGCACGACAAACCTGATATGTTACTATTCGAGGGTGATAGATGTAATACAGGAAAGAGATGGTTGGGCTGATGGAATATATCTGGATTTAAAAAAGGCCTTTGATAAGGTACCACACCAGAGACTGATCTGGAAACTTGAAATGGTAGGAGGAGTGCATGGCAGTTTACTAAAATGGATGGAAGACTTTTTGGTAGGAAGAGAAATGAGAACAATAATTAAGGACAGACCATCAGAATGGGGATTGGTGGAGAGTGGAGTTCCACAGGGATCAGTGTTGGCACCAGTAATGTTCGCAGTCTACATAAATGACATGGTGGATGGGGTGTCCAGTTATGTGAGCCTATTTGCAGACGATGCAAAATTGTTAAGAAAAGTGAGATGTGACAAAGATTGCGAACTACTCCAGGAAGACTTGGACAGAATATGGAAATGGAGCTGTACATGGCAAATGGAGTTCAACACGACAAAATGCAAGAAAATAGAGTTTGGCAAGAGTGAAAGAAGAATCAGGAGTATGTACAAGATAGGAAATGAAGACATAAAACCAGTCATGAAGAAAAAGACCTTGGGGTGACAATTACCAATGACCTATCGCCAGAGAGACATATAAACAAAATAATTGGAGAAGTATTGAACTTATTGAGGAACATAAGAGTGGCGTTCAGATATCTAGATGAAGAAATGATGAAGAAAATAATTACTGCAATGATAAGACCGAGGCTTGAATATGCAACAATACAGTGGGCTCCGAACTTAAAGAAACACATAAGGAAACTAGAGAAAGTACAGAGGGCTGCAACGAAAATGGTGCCTGACTTAAGAGATTTGACTTATGAAGACAGACTGAAAAGAATGCAACTTCCAACCCTGGAAAACAGAAGAGAAAGGGAGACCTGATAGCAATATACAGAGTGATGATTGGCATGGAAAAATGGATAGGGAAGATCTGTGTATGTGGAATGGAAGAATGTCGAGAGGGCATGGGAAAAAACTAAAAATGGCCACTTATAGGAGAGATGTGAAAAAATATAGCTTCCCTCATAGAAGGGTGGAAGCATGGAATAGTTTAGACGTGGAAGTGGTCAACGCAAGGAATATTCATGATTTTAAGAAAAGCTGGACATTAATAGATATGGAGACGGACACACACACACACACACAAATACAAAACAACAAATTTTCTAATCTCTCTCTCTCTCTCTCTCTCTCTCTCTCTCTCTCTCTCTCTCTCTCTCTCTCTCTCTCTCTCTCTCTCTCTCTCTCTCTCTCTCTCTCTCTCTCTCTCTCTCTCTCTCTCTCTCTCTCTCTCTCTCTCTCTCTCTCTCTCTCTCTCTCTCTCTCTCTCTCTCTCTCTCTCTCTCTCTCTCTCTCTCTCTCTCTCTCTCTCTCTCTCTCTCTCTCTCTCTCTCTCTCTCTCTCTCTCTCTCTCTCTCTCTCTCTCTCTCTCTCTCTCTCTCTCTCTCTCTCTCTCTCTCTCTCTCTCTCTCTCTCTCTCTCTCTCTCTCTCTCTCTCTCTCTCTCTCTCTCTCTCTCTCTCTCTCTCTCTCTCTCTCTCTCTCTCTCTCTCTCCTCCCTCTCCTTCCCTCCTCCCCTCTTCCTCTCGAAGATAAGCTACATGCGTCCCGCTTGTGTCTAAAATATTAGCAAATGTCACTCTCTCTCTCTCTCTCTTTTTCTCTAAAGAGAGAAGCGTCCACTTTCCTCTTCGAAGGCGATATAGTGACTGAAAAATAGCAGCATAATACACAAAGACGACAAGTATGACAAGCTTGCACGAGTTTCCCCGCTGGGGTAGCACTACCACCCGTATATCATACAGGCGGGCTTTTTTAACATCCGGCGCGAAGGGGTTAAATGGGATGTCCAGCTGTGTGCATTTGAGATGAAAGTCAGGAACAAAATGTTCAAGCAACCAATCTTTTATTATAGCTGAAGCCATCCAAACATTCATAGAGCTGTACCAATAAAATTCTTTAATGCTGCTCATACTATGGACATTTTTATAGCAACGAGGGTGCTTGGCATTGTGTACGAACACAGGTTTCATCTTGCAAGAGCCGCTCACGTTGACTACAAACATAATTTTTAATCTAGATTTGTCCAGCTTCCTGCCACGGGCTTGTTTTTACAGCTTTGCAATGTAGGTAGAACGAGGCATCCTCTTCCAGTTCAGGCCACTCTCATCTAATTTGAAGATTTGATGCTTCGTGTAGCCTCCATCCTCAATAATTTTCCTCAGAGTGTTAGGGAAAGATTCGGCAGCCTCTGTGTCAGCACTGGGACATTCACCACTAAATTTTATGTGCTTGAAGCCCTTCCTCTTCAGAAATTTTGTCAGCCAACCATTAGAAGCCTTAAAAGGTTTGTTGGGTGGGTTGCTAACCTTCTTCAGGCAGACTGCATAAAATTGCTTGGCCTGGAGTTTAATGTGCCGCCCATCCAATGGCACCCCTTCCTTTTCCTTTCTGTTAATATATTGAGCCAGGTATCTTTCCAGATGAATGATCACAGTGTTTGTACAATGGCTACGAGAATCAAAAATCTGTCCACCATAGGTTTTTACAGCTTTTCAATTTTCTCACTGTTTTTAAACACCATTTTCACAGTTGATTCTCCCACACCAAACTCTCTGGAAATATCACAGTTCCTTTTTCCATCTCTTTTCATCTTGATTATCTTCATCTTCTGCTCCAAAGTTAGCCTAATGTTTTTCTTGGTTGGTGGCGCCATGTCACACAAAGTCGAGCACAGGGATTCCTCCAAATTAGCAGAGAGAACTCCGTGGAGGTGTACGTAAACAAATGGAAGGTGGGAGGGAGCGGGGCAGTGTTGCCAGATGAGTTTCGTTGAATTACCGCCAGATTTTTATGAAAACTAGCCAAAAACCACCAAATTGTTATGATAAATATAATATAAATATGATAATATGATAAATATGAATAAATTAATAGAATTTTGCCTATATAATACAGTAATATATAATTTGTGGGAACGCTCTCTCTCCCGCCACCACTCGCAATACTGGGAGAAAGGAGCAAGATGGGGAAATTAAAAAATGGCAATTTTTGGTCCTTGGTCGCAAAATTGGTGTATCGTGTTGGAGTTAACCTTAAAATAAAGGATAAACGAATTAATTTACTGATGGCAAATCGTTGCTTCTCTCGGGTTATTCCATTTATATATATTAAAATAAAATTATAATAAACATTTAAGCCATTGAAAGGGCAAATAATATTTAAAAGATAATCAAAGGGGATAGTGAGTGTGATGATAGGCATTGGCAACATTTTGGGGTCGGCTAGTCCCGCTAGTGCGCTGGCTCACTCTCGTCCCAACTACCAAGGCGTTAACATCACCGCTCGTCCTCTTGACTACGCAAAAGCTACCACGTGCAGGAGAACTTGATCCCGCCAGACTCGATACTCCCACCGTATTGAAAGCCAGATAAGTTTTTAGCTGTTAATGTTAGCTTAGAGGTTGCAGGTCCTGTAGCTAGCTAGCTATTCATTGGCAGCTGGAACACTGAAATGTGGGGGTGAGTGCTCCCAGCCATAACTGCTGCGTAAGAGTCTTATTCACATTAACTTTTTATTAAATTCCCCTTAGGTTGTGTGGAACACTAATTTCTAACACAATTTAATTTTCAATTTGGTTAATACAGTTCATTTTCAATACGATTAATTTTCAATACGGTGTTCCATTTACTAGTGGTTAAAATTTCCTAATTCATAAGAATTAGGGAATTCAGGCATAGATAGTCATGAAGGTACTCTTCTACGGTCATTCCTTTGTGCGTGCTTTGTGCAATTACTGCCATTGGGATAAAGAGTTAGAGGTTGGTGGTGAGAGTTGAAATTGACTGCCACTTCAGATACCATTCAGGTAAGGATTACCAATTTGTGTTAAATAGACCAGGTGAGTTTGAGGCCCTGGCTGAAGTAAATCCTGAGAGAGTTGGTGGCAACTCTCTCACTGTCCACAACACTAACTCAGAAATCAAACAGTGGATGAAGGCCTTTTATGAACGGCTCAACCAGCACCTGCCTCATTGCCTCAAACTAGTAGTTCAGATTGAGCCGAGGTATTGTCTTCCCAATAATAGGCATGGCACACCAGTGTTGAGGAATTCAATCGGCGCCGGCACGTGCTTAACAACTATCTAAATAAGACCATTAAAAATAGTGGCCTATTGCATCACATGGTGCTGTTGGAGTCACCTGATCAGCTAAACCATCACCAGTACTTTGGTGGCGTTGTTCACCTGAAAGACGAAGGGCTGGTCAAGTATCAGGCATGCATAATTGGTGCCGTTGTGTTTGCCTTGGAGCGAAGAAAATGAGTCTTCTCCGAAAGTTCATTGTCATCTATTCATAAGAATATTTGGCAAGGTTCATGTTCGGGGTGACTCGTGAAGATATGAACGGTTGTTAAAAGTGTGTTCGTCTTTCGGCCTTGACTGTTTTTATGTGGTAATTTTTTTTTAATCTTTGATTAATCTAGCACCGTGTCGCGTGAACATTGCATAGTTATCCTCAGATTAGTTGATACTAACGAGGTATTATTAATTTTAAATTATAGCGGTGATGTAGTTATTGTAAAGCTTAAATTATCAGTTTGGCATCGGGCTTACGAGTAGTTAACTAGTGTTTCGGTGCATTCTTGATAGCTGCACTCCCTTATAATTCATTGGTAGTTATCGTATATAACCATGGCCACTTCTAATATTATGGACTCAAAATTTTCAGATAAATTATCTGCTTTGAGAAAATCGAGAGGTGTGCATAAAAGAAAAATTATCTTGCGCTTGAAACACCTTCAGAAATATGCTGATGATAATAAGTTGACTACTTCATTGTATAAACTCAGTTTTAATGAGATTGAGAAAGAGAAAAACTTCATTCAAGATTATGATGGTCAGATAAATAAATTGATGGTTGATAATGACATTGAAGAAAGTATCTTGAACCGTGAGCTTGATGAACAAACTTCATATTTTATGGAAGTGAATGCTGGGCATAGCCAATTTGAGCCTTTAAAGGATGAAGATAAGCATGATAACAGTAATAACTCAGCTTCTAGTAAAGACCTTTTAGAATTATTCAAACAAGTCAGTACAAGTGAGAGTAAACTTCCTCCTTTAGAGTGTGGCTCTTTTAATGGCATTGAAAAGGACAAATTTGCCTTTAACACATTTTATAATCAATTTAATGTGGTTATTGGAACCAAGAGTAATCTTTCTAAATCCACAAAGTTAGCTTATTTAGTTGGCTACTTAAGAGACTATGCTTTATCTGTAGTCAAACATCTATCTATTACTGATGATAACTATGAGGTAGCCATTTCCTTGTTAAAGAAAGAATTTTTAGATAAGGAATTTATTATAGATCAAACAATAAATAACATTATGAAAGCTACTCCTTCTTGGGGAAATGATCCTGACTTTCAATCAGTAAGAGTCTATATAAATGAGATTAAAGCACAAGTCTGTGAGCTGCAACAACATAGTTTAGATTTCCTACAGGAGGGTAGTGCAGGGTTAAAAATGATTAGTCATGTGGTATTTAACAAACTTCCTAGTTTGGTAAAAAAAGGAATTCATTCATCATTTAAGTATAAGTTATCCTTCCTTGGTTGAGTTGTTTGATAATTATCATCATGTATTAAACTTGCTAAGTCGCACTAACCCTGCAAGATCTAAACCTGCGGTTCTCAAATCTACCCAAATTAAGACTCCTCAAAAGACTCTCCAAACTAAATCTACCTTTGAATCTAAACCAGCAGCTAAAAACACCTTCCAAAATTATAAGACTGCTGGTAAACCACCAGCTTGTAAATTATGTGGCAGTGATTTACACACTCTGGGAAAATGTACTGCATTCCCTACATATAAGAACAAAATTGATAGGCTGAACGAACTAACTCTGCACAAGATGTGCAGGAGCTGGTCATGACGAAAACAGTTGTTTCGGCAAACAAGGGAAGCTTAGGTTCGCCTGCAAGAGCTGTAATTCTAAAGAACACTTCACAGCCTTATGTCCTTTAGAGAGAAAGCAACCTGAGCTAAAGACAAATGTAAGTTTGTGTCTAGCTCAGAGAAGCTTTGACTCAAATAAAATGCTACCCACCATGAATTTAACACTGAAATGTGGGAGGAAGGAAAAGGTAGTAAGATGTCTTATAGACACAGGAAGTCAGAGATCATATATCTCCCAAAGGGCCTTTAAAGATCTGTGCCATGATACCAATAAGTTATTTCAACTTGAATGTGAGATAAATACTTATGTGGGCCAGGATACTAAATTATTCAAACAGATGTCTACAGGGATCAAAATAGGCAGGAGGTTACTTTTCATACCCTTGCTGGTAGACGATGCTTTTGACATAACATTGGAAGTACCAGGAATTAGCAAAGTAATTTCTAAATTTAAAGCTAATAAAATCAAGTTGTTGGATGATTCATTTTATAGTGAAATAGATCAAGATACCATAACAGTAGATATGCTTCTGGGCATTGATGTGATACAGTATATGCCCTCCCTTTCTTTAGATAACATTTTAGGAGGGACATGCTTTGTGATGGACAACAAAGTTGCCCCTATTGGAAACATCTATAATTTTCTTAATGAACAAGAGGGGCAAGTAGTAAGACAACTTTTACAGAATAAATGCCAAAGGGGAGTCAATGAAGTCAAAACATCAGTTAATGCCATTTTAGACCCTTTTAAATCATATTTCAATCCTTTAGAGAATATTCTATCAGACTCTGAGGTAGACAATGGCCTTGAGAATTTGTTCAGTCTAGAATCCATGGGTATAAAAACTGACAATAGTGAATTAACATCTGTTGACCAAGAGCAAGTAGATAAATTTAAAGATAATATTAAATTCCAAGATGGTCACTATCATGTATCATTACCCTGGCAAGATCATAAAGTAAATTCAGTACCATCTAATCATTCCATTGCCTTGAAGGTATTGGACAGAACCATCAAACAGCTAGAAGCTAAGGGATTAAAAGATAATAATCAGGCTGTCTTTGATCAGCAGATTAGGGATAACATAATTGAAGAGATTGAAGTAAACCCATTGGAATATAAGAACAAAGTCTGGATTCCACATAGGCCTGTTGTTAAAACTGATGAGCAGGTAACAACCAAAATAAGACCTGTCTTTAACTGTTCTTTTAAGACAAGTAAAGAATTGCCTTCTTTAAATGAAGCAGCCTATACAGGCATAGATATGATGAACAATATACTGGAAATGTTGTTTAAGTTCAGGTCCAAAAATTATGTTATGTTAAGTGATGTTAAGCAAGCTTTCTTAATGATTAAACTTAAGGAGGAAGCTGATGAAAATAGATTTTGCTTTTTCTGGAAAAGAGGTAAGAAATTAGTAGCCTATAGATTTAAAACTATTGTTTTTGGGTTTACTTCCTCTCCCTTCATACTCCATTATGTTATGCAACATCATGCTAATTCCTTCTCTAATGACAATGTAAGTTATATACTGGCCAATAATTTTTATGTTGATAATTTAATAGTAACTGGTAATAAAGTAAATGAAATACATGACATTTATGATCAGGCCTATTTAAGGATGAAAGAAGGAGGATTCGAGCTTAGATCATGGAACTCCAATTCACAAGAATTGAGAGAACAGATGGCACGTGATGAAAGACTTGTGGAACATAATTGTAAGGAAGAAAGGGTCTTGGGATACAAATATAATTTTAATAAAGACACCCTAAGCATAGCCCCTTGTAAATTGGACCCACAAGCTAACACAAAAAGAAGGGTGCTATCCCAAACCTCAAAGTTATTTGACCCAATCAATTTTGCTCTCCCTGTTACAATAAGAGGGAAGATATTAATGCGAAAGATATGGAAGTCTGAAGTAGGCTGGGATGATACATTAAATAATGAAATATGTACTGAAATGAAAAAGCTGAGTAAGGATTTAGAACAACAAAATTTTAGTAGACAGGCATTTAATGAGGATGCAGGGTATGGCTTGCATGTTTTTTGTGATAGTTCTGCTGAGGCATATGGCTTAGTAGCTTATGCTGTAAATGATAATGACCAGTGATCCTTTGTATTTGCCAAATCCAAATTAGCACCTATTAAGGCCAAGAATCAGCATAGCATTCCTACGTTGGAGCTCATGGGAGTCATATTGGCTCTAAAATGCATACCATCAATTCTAGACTCTTATAAGGGCATGCAAATTAGATTCATAAATATTTGTGTAGATGCCCAAGTGGTATTAAACTGGCTGTTGACAAAAAAGACAAAGACCAAGTCCAAGTTCCTCCGTAACAGAATATTAGATGCCACCAGTTTAAAAATGGAGATAATGAATAAGTACCATGTTCCCATCCATCATAAGTATATAATTACTGACGAAAACCCTGCAGACCTGGTAACACAGGGGCTTACTTATAGTAAGTTTACAACTAAGATGAAATTCTAGCTGGAAGGTCTGCAGTGGTTGTCTAATAATTTCACCCAGTGGCCACAATATCCCTTGCTTAGTATATCACCTGCTCAGAAACCCTTAATAAGTACTTTGTGTGCACATCAACCTGCTAAAGTAAACACCTGAGTTTTAAATATAAATAATTACTCTAGTATAAATAAGCTGATAAAGTGCACCTCATATATGTATAAGTTCCTGAGCAAGATTAAAGGCTGTGACCCTAAAATGAAAGCATGGGAGTACTGGATAAAACCAGCTCAGAAGGAATATTTCCAAAAGCAACTGGAATTTTTAAGTAATGCTGGTATCCAAACCAATACTACTAATAATAACAAAGTAATACCTCCTCTGGTAAATAATCTTAACTTATTCCTAGATAATAAAGGCATTTTAAGATCCAGAGGCAGGATAAGCAAATGCTTGTATTTTGATTATAATGTACACAATCCCATAGTCTTGCCAAAGGAAAGCAGACTTGCTCTTGTCATTATAAATGACTCATCTAAAAATGCAGCATTTAGGCATTGGTACTACCTTAAATTATATTAGGGAACAAGGATTTTGGATCTCTAAGGGTAGGGCGGCAGTCAAGAGTGCACTGGGAACTTGTACAGTTTGTAAAAAATACAATGCATTAGCATTTAAATACCCAAAATTTACAGACATGCCTAAGCATCACATGAATTTAGTGAAACTCTTCCAACATGTTGGAGTGGATTATACGGGTCATTTTTGGGTTCAAGATATAGTGGCAGCCAAGGCAGTGAAGGTATATATTTTAATCTTTACTTGTTTGAATATAAGAGCTGTTCACTTTGAACTAGTATCAGATATGACCACCAAAAATTTTCTGTTAACCTTCCAACAGTTCTGCAATGCCCACTCCATTCCCCAGTATATGTACTCTGATAATGCAAAATAATTTTTAAAAGGGGGTCTTGTATTAGAAAATGCCCTCAAATCAGAAGAATTTAGGGAAGAACTAGAGAAATGCGGGATTAAACACATTAAGATTCCTGTATATTCTGCATGGGTTGGTTCTGCCTGGGAACGACTTATTCGTACCCTAAAGAACTGCCTATACAAGGTAATTGGCAGGGCTAAGCTGTCTTATTTTGAATTGCTAACATCTATTTCGAATATTCAGCTAGCTATGAACTCCAGGCCCCTAACTTATAGATCCGGTGCTGATGACCTGGAGTCCATAACACCCAACTCATTTATAAAATTACATAGCAATTCATCCATTGTATTGAAGGATGATGAAAACATATGGGTGGATGACCAGGAAACACTGGAGAACACTCTAGTAGTTCAGGAAGAGATCCTTGACAATTTTAAAAGACTGGTACAGCGAATATCTGCTGAGCCTAAGAGAACACAGTCGTAATTTGTATCAGAGTAACTGGGGGAATAGGGTAAGGGTGGGTGATGTAGTTCTCATTAAGACCATCAACAAATCCAGACCTTACTGGATGTTGGGAAGGATAATAGAACTTATTGCTGGTCGTGACGCCAAAATAAGAACAGTCAAGGTTAAGCAGGGAAACGGCGCCGTGGAATACCACTCTATTTCCAACCTGTACCCGTTGGAGGTGTCAGTGACTCACGCGGGGAGGAAAGGGAATAGAAGTGGATCGGACGGTGGCGCCAATGAGCCTCCAGCTCGTGACATTGATAGTCAGGTTAACCCTAGACCGAGGTGGCACGCGGCCATAAAGTTCAATAAGATGCTTAGGGATAAACTGCCTTACTTGTAAGTTGTTAGATTAAGTTAGATTTAGGTTAAGTTGGGGTTTAATATTAAAAAATGCTACACTTTAGTCAATTTTTATGGGGATATTTAGGAAAACAAAGGTTACATCCTCTTCAAGGGTGAAGATATATTGCTAAGGTGAGGATGATTTGTTTATTTCATTGTCTTGTTTAGAATTAAGTTAATAATTTTATGTCTTAGGTTAGAAAATATATTTGAGTACCTCTCTCAAATATGTGTTCCCCAAAAATGCTACACTACGCCCTACTTCATGACGTAGTGAGGATTTAACAATAATTAAACAAATCACCATATGGATTTCCGGGGAATAGTGCGGAGTGACTATATCTGCCTTAACCATACATGACCTCAAAATATTAAATAGTAAGTATAATTGCAATTTAGAATAAAATTGCAATCTTTGCTGGGGAGTGTGTTGGAATTAACCTTAAAATAAAGGATAAATAAATCAATTTACTGATGGCAAATCGTTGCTTCCCTCGGGTTATTCCATTAATATATATTAAGATAAAATTATAATAAACATTTAAGCCATTAAAAGGGCAAATAATATTTAAAAGATAATCAAAGGGGATAGTGAGTGTGATGATAGGCATTGGCAACATTTTGGGGTCGGCTAGTCCTGCTAGTGCGCTGGCTCACTCGTCCCAACTACCAAGGCGTTAACATCACCGCTCGTCCTCTTGACTACGCAAAAACTACCACGTGCAGGAGAACTTGATCCCGCCAGACTCGATACTCCCACCGTATTAAAAGCCAGATAAATTTCTAGCTGCTCAGAGGTTGCAGGTCCTGTAGCTAGCAGCTAGAACAGCTGCTGGAACACTGAAATGTGGGGGTGAGTGCTCCCAGCCATAACTGCCGCGAAAGAGTCTGGTGATTAATTTTATTTACTGGTTCCTCCTATAAATTTCTTATTCACATTAACTTTTTTATTAAATTCCCCTTAGGTTGTGTGGAACACTAATTTCTAAATTTGAACTCGCAAAATTGGAGTAAGCACTGTATATATATATATATATATATATATATATATATATATATATATATATATATATATATATATATATATATATATATACAGTAAGGTCTCGGTTTACATCAGAGTTACGTTCCTGAAACATGACGTAAGTCGATTTTGTACGTAACTCGAGTTTCCGTACATTTCAAAGCATATTATGGAGTTTTCAACCAATCATTGTTTATGGTCATTCAGGTAAGTTAAAGGTTATATCGTTATATTATTTATAAGTATGTAGGAATATGAAACACAAGCTTGTTTTTGTTGTTGATTAGGGCCACGAATGCGAAGGACTGCAGGTTGCAGAGAGGGGTGGACGCCTGAGGCCGCCAGAAGGGTGGGCAGGTTGAATGTTGTGACGCCCAGGGTGGACAGCTGGGAGCGTAGTGCAGTGCGGTGGGAGTAGAAGCGTGGGCAGCGGGGCAGGAAATGCAATAGGGACAGGTGCAGACGGTGCAAGTCAGCTGCGAGTGTCGTGTGGCCCAGGCGAAGGCTCCGGAGTTGTTATTGTTGTGATGGGTGTGCGAGCCCTCAAGGTCGTCAACCTCCCAGTTGTCATGGTAACGGGCTTCCCATTTTCTTCTTCCCTCCCTCACACACAGCTGCTGCCTCCCTTCTCATGTCTTTTAATTATGTCCTTTTTTTCTTGTAGCATAATGGTTTTCCTTTTCTTAGCATCACTGCTGTCACTAAGAAGTTTTCTCTTTGGTGCCATTGAGCAAGATACTAAGAACTTGATTCAGTAAATGCAGAAGTAGGGTAACACTCTTGCAAGGGGCGACAGTGTGGTGGAACTGAGGCAGGGTGTTATTGTATTCAAGCGTGAGGCGGGCGGTGTGGCGGGCAACCACCAACAATAACAATAAATCCCGCACTTTACGATTTATAAATTTTCAATTTTTTTAATCTTAAATTGCCTTATAGTGGACTGACGTAACTACGAGTTTGACGTAACTCGAGACCGACGTAACCCGGGACTTTATATATATATATATATATATATATATATATATATATATATATATATATATATATTTCTGTCACACACACCTGTTTTTCATACAAAATATAGCAGTTCCACTGCTCCACATTACCTTTTCGCCGAGAAACCGCCCGCTTTAGCGCTACTCCTGGCAGCGCGGCGCTTATTGCTGCCATCAGCACACTGCGTGGACAACCAGTCAGTTATTTCTCGGCGCGCAGAGCGAGTAGACCTGCGTTTCCGCCGCTGCTTCCTTTCTTCCTCGCCTTTTTTCGCCTTCTTTTTACTCCTGTTTCTATGGAGGAAGATTCTAGTGATGTTTCTGTGTCTCCGGGGCGGTCTGTTCCCGTCCTGGAGGGTGTTTTGGCCAGCCATATGGATGACCCTACCGGTCCTTCTGCAGTGTTTACGTCTCCTTCGCCACAGCCCACGAGGCGGATTTGCTTTAGGCCTGACTGTTCCAGGGTCTTGGGTAGTGTCCTGCACGATCCTCATTCGGTCTGTATCAAGTGCAGAGAGTTCTGCAGCCTAGGTAAGAGGTGTGATGAGTGTTCTGGCTGGAGCAAGGATAAGATTCTTACCGCCTACAAGTATCAATGCGGGTTGAGGCGCAAGCGGGAGGCTAAAGCTAACTTAAAGGGTAAGTCTAAGGGCTCTCATACCCGGTCTGGTATCAGCAGTGACACGAGCCATATGTCTGGGGATTCTAGCTCTCAGGTCTCCTCTGCTATTTCTGTTGGAGGTGTTGACCTTCAGGCAGGCAGTGTAATTTCTCAGGATGAGCTCACTGCTGATGATTCAGCTTCTCAGCAGGTGTCTAAGCCTCCAGTCTCTATAGATTTTTCCCTGTTTTTGGAATCCTGGCAGGAGCAACTTCTTACTTCTGTTGACAGCCAGGTGTCTTCATGGTTGGGAGAGTTACATAACCCTGTGTCTTCCCTGGCTACTGACCCACCTCTTTCAGCTCTCCCCTTGTCCTCGGACAGAGACCTGATGAAGTTCAGTGTCCTACCCCCCAAGAGTCCTGACGCAAAAAGGTGTGTGCAGTCACATCAAGTCAGGGGGCCAGGGGGGGCCGTCCGGGGGCTTGAGGTGGCTTCCAAGCATTCTCATGCTCTTAAGGATGACGCTAGAAGGATCAAGAAGTCCCGCCCCACGGTGGGGGGGAGGACAGGGAGAGGGTGGACCAGTGCACTGCTCCTGGCCCCTCCCCCAAGGCCCATGGTGAGGTCCCAGGCAAGGGTGATGCTCTGCCCCTTCGCCTACCAGGTGGCTTGCCCACGCCTTTTCCAAGGGCTGCCACCTATGTCCTTTCGGCCGCTAGGGGCTCAGAGTCAGCCGGCCCCCCTACGTCCTAACAAACCCACTGTCTTACGCCAGAGAGGCGCCAGGACCTCCCCTCCCTTCGAGGTGTGCGCTTCCCCTCTGAGGCTGGCGTCTCCGCTCCTGGAGGCACCCCCCGGACTGCCTGTCTCCGGGGTAGTGACCTTCTCCTCATAGATAGTACTGATAGACAGGTACTCCATGGTTCCCCCTGGTCTTTTTGTTCGGGGTGGCAGGGCCCGGCCTCTTTGTCTCCAGGACCTGCCCCGTCCCACCACATCCCCGGGGGACTGGAGGAGGATGAGACCCAGCCCCCATCGGCCTCCATGTACCACCACGTGATGGATTACATCAATTCAGTGTTTGAGGATGCGAGGGGCCAAAGGCTTGAGCAAGAGGGTCCTCTCGCACCTGGAGCTGGTGTACCTGAGTCACAGGGAGGGCCGATTCTCCTCGCTTGGGCTCAACCCCTCCAGTTCTTCAGGGAGCAAGCCAACAATACTTACCTAAAGGCCAATGACAGGAAGCCGGCTTCTCTTGGGTATCCTTCAGGCAGGTTTGCCAGGATGTACACAGTATTGGACCAGGAAGGCTCAGGGAAGGCTACTGCCGTTAACCAGAACTTGCACCATGCCTTGAACTCGGGCTCCCGTGAGCCGAGGGTTATCCGTGACCAGCAGTAGGTAGCCAGGATGGAGGGAGTGGTTGGTCGTTCTCTGGACGCACTCAACTACTCTTTTTGGTGCTTAGGTGCCCTTCACCTACTGACGGTACCACATCTCCCGTCGCACCTGTTGGATTTAGAGGGACAGCTCTTTAAGGCTGTTCATATGGCCTTGAATGACATCTGCCGTGATTCTACTTACGTCAATGCCAATCTTCGGGCTTGGGGAGAAGGGAGTCCTACATTGCCCAACTCAGACGCACCTTCTCTCAGGTGGGGAAGGGCATCCTTAGATGGTCCCCCATCTTTTCTCCTCTCCTCTTTGATGAGGCCAAGCTGCAGGAAACGTTCCAGTCTTCCAAGAGTAATGCTGCCATGACTCTCCATGAGACTGCTCTCAGGGCCCTGGCTCATCCATGTCCGGCCACCGGTACACCCTTGGTGGAGTGCGGTTCTCATCTTCCTGCCCCCTCAGCTTCGAGGTCTCTGGCTGCTTCTCCCCGACGAACACAAGTTCGCCCTCGTCCTGGGAATACTCGGGGTAGATCTTCCAGACCGCTCTCTGCCCGCCCTAGTGGGCAGTCAGGAGGACGGAGGGGTAAGCCCTTTCGGAAATGACAGTCTATCTCACCATGGGGTGGTGGGGGGCTGTCTGGCCCTTTACAACTATATAGGAATATGAAACACAAGTTTGTTTTTGTTGTTGATTAGGGCCATGAACGCAAAGGACTGCAGGTTGCCGAGAGGGATGGCCCTGAGGCCGCCAGGAGGGTGGGCAGGTCGAATGTTGTGACGCCCAGGGCAGACAGCTGGGAGTGTAGTGCAGTGCGGTGGGAGTAGAAGCGTGGGCAGTGGGGCAGGAAATGAAGTAGGAAAGGGCAATAGGGATCAGCAGACAGGCACAGACGGTGCAAGTGAGCTGCGTGTGTCGTGTGGCCCAGGCGAAGGCTCCAGAGTTGTTATTGTTGTGATGGGTGCGCGAACCCTCAAGGTCGTCAACCTCTTCGTTGTCATGGTAACGGGCTTCCCATTTTCTTCTTCACTCCCTCACACACAGCTGCTGCCTCCCTTCTCATGTCTTTAATTACGTTCTCTTTTTCTTGTAGGGTAATGGTTTTCCTTTTCTTAGCATCACTGCTGTCACTAAGGAGTTTTCTCTTTGGTGCCATTGAGCAAGATACTAAGAACTTGAGTCAGTAAACGCAGAAGTAGGATAACACTCTTGCCAGGGGCGACGGTGTGGTGGAACTGAGGCAGGGTGTTATTGTATTCAAGCGTGAGGCGGGCGGTGTGACGGGTAACCACCAACAATAACAATAAATCCCGCGCTTTACGATTTATAAATTTTCAATTTTTTTAATCTTAAATTGCCTTATAGTGGACTGATGTAACTACGAGTTTGACATAACTCGAGACCGACGTAACCCGGGACTTTACTGTATATATATATATATATATATATATATATATATATATATATATATATATATATATATATATATATATATACACATATATATATACACACACAGGCAACCCCATTTAACGAAGGTTCGCACAACGAAATTTCGCTACAACGAAGGTTTCATTTTACTACTATCAGCTCATTTAACAAACACCAAACTCACTTTAACTAAGTTTTATCCATGTGATTTTTTTCAAGTTAGAAAGCCCTGCCGTATCACACAAGCCGACAAGTTTTTCAATACACCAAGAGCCGCAAATACTAAGGCCTGCCTCAGGAGAAATCCTGGGACACCTGTAGAATCAAGATCAAGATCAAGATCAAGCCTCTTGTGGACAACACACGCACCACTCACTCCCATAACAGCGTCAGCAGCAGCCTTCTTCACTCGCTTAACTTACCACCAAAACGCCCTGCAATGTGGCCTAGCGTTCCTAGGAAGACCAGGAAGTCTCTTACTCTTAAAGTGAAGCTGGATATTATTCACAGACATGAGAGAGGCTAGAAAACTATAGCATTGCTGGCCACCATCTTGACGCCATCTGCTGTCTCTACTATTTTCAGGTCAGCAGACTCTATTAAGAAGGCTGGTGAGACTGTATCTTCCTTGCAAGCTAAAAGAACCACTTGAACTCATGACTCTACAATGGATAAAATGGAAAGCCTTGTGGAAATGTGGTACATAAGTTTTGTGTGCGGTACAATGATGCGCCCTTTGTTTACATTCTATAGGTTGTCGGTTAGTGTCTTTCCCGTTTCACTCTTCCTCCCTTCATAAATTTAAGGTCATCAACTTTATAAAGTTTTGTATATACATACATTAGTGTACATTGTAATGACTTAAATCTAACTGCCTAAATGTTAAACTTCATAATTTTTACTTTCATTAAACCATTCACTGTACTATGATGCACTTTCGGTATGCTTATTCTCAATGGAAGTTCAGGTCGTGTTAAACTTATTATAATCGGTTCGCTTTACAAAGTTTCGCTTAACGAAGTGTTTTTTAGGAACGTAACCCCTTAATTAAGCGGGGGTTGCCTGTATTTACAGTAGTGCGTTGGAATACAAACTTAATCCGTTCAAAATTTTGTTCTTACTCCAAAATGTTCTTACTCCAAAGCATCAAAATACATGTATTCTTATGGAAGAAAGTATAATTCATTCCAAACCACCTCCTAAGACAAAAAAAAAAAAGGTTTTTTCACCTAATTTCATACATTTTGCATACTCATACTATATATACTACTACTACGACTATTATGTTATAACTATAGAAGATACGAAAATAAAGCAGGAAAGTAAGCAAAATGTAATATAAAGAAAATTCAACTTCTCGTGGTTAGAAACAAGCATCACCACATCCTCCTCATGTGACTCCGTCAAGCCAGCACCACACACTCTTATATAAGCCAATAAGTTTTTCTTTGATGTACTGCATTCATTATGGAAAATAAATCAGGGAAGTAAGCAAATTGTAATATGAAAATTCAACTTATTCGCGGTCAGAAACAAGCGTCAACACATCGTCCTCAGATGACTCCATCAAGCCAGCAATACTCACTGTTATCTAAACCAATAACGAGATAAAATAATGATTCCACTATTGTCATGCATCATAATATGTTTCTGAACTGCTTACTTATCCATGGAAATACATGTATATCTTATATCTCACCAAGAAATATCGTATTTCCCGTCTCATAAGACGCTACAAGTGGTAAGACGCACCCTATAATTAGCTAAGCAATTTTTGGAAAAAAAGTTTTGGGGGTTTTACAATGTACCTGAGCATCAGTTCCAAGTCAGCGACTCTACAGCACCAATAATAGCATCAAAATATTGCTTTATTACAAAATATCAACAAAATTTTATAAAATAAATACAGGCAACCCCCGTTTAACGAAGGTTCACACAACGAAATTTCGCTATAACGAAGGTTTCGTTTCACTACCATCTGCTCGTTTAACGAACACCAAACTCGCTTTAACGAAGTTTTATCCAGGTAATTTTTTTCCAAATTTGAAAGCCCCACTATCATGCAAGCTGACAGGCTTTTAAATACATCAGGAGCTGCTGGTACTAAGGCCTGCCTCAGGAGAAATCCTGAGACACCTGTAGAATAAAGATCAAGATCAAGCCTCTCGTGGACAACACAGGCTCTGCCGATACAAAGGCCTGACTCAGAAGAAATTATGTGTCACCTGTAGCATCAAGATCAAGATCACACGCACCACTCACTGCCCAGTCAAAGCATAACAGCGTCACCAGCAGCTCATCTTCCTTAGTTCAACTTACCACCAAAACCCCCTGCAATGTGGCCTAACGTTCCTAAGAAGACCAGGAAGTGTCTTACTCTCGAAGTGAAGCTGGGTATTATTCACAGACAAGAGAAAGGCCAGAAAACTAATAACATTGCTTCCCACCATGGCTTGACTCCATCTACTGTCTACTATTTTCAAGTCAAGAGACTCTATTAAGAAGGCTAGTGAGACCTCATCTTCCTTGCAAGCTAAAAGAACCACCAGAACTCGTGATTCTACAAAGGATAAAATGGAAAGCCATGTGGAAATATGGTACATAAGTTTTGTATGCAGTACCATGATGCACACTTTGTTTACATTCCACAGGTTGCCGGTTAGTGTATTAACCGTTTCACTCTCCCTCCCTTCATAAAGTTAAGATCATCAACATTATAAAGTTACGTACATACATTAGTGTACATTATAATGACAAATTAAACTACCTAAATGTTTAACTTCATAATTTTTACTTTCATTAAACCTTTTACTGTACTATGATGCACTCTCACTTTGCTTACTCTCAATGGAAGTTCAAATCAGGGGTTAAACTTGTTATAATTGGTTCGCTTAACGAAGTTTCGCTTAACAAAGTGTTTTTTAGGAACGTAACCCCTTCGTTAAACGGGGGTTGTCTGTACTGGTAAAATAATTGTTACAAAATAACAAACTGTAGACATTTATTGATCCTCAAATCCTGCGAATTCATTGTTGCTACTGTGTTCATTGCCGCTGTCACTTTCCGTAGTTGAAATTCATCCTCAGTTCCATCCATCACATCGCTTATTCCACATTTCTTGAATGATCTGACTATAACTTCTTCCTTCACTGCACCCCATGACGTCTTTACCCATTCACAGACTTGTGTAATAGATGGTCTTTTGAATCGTCTTGTTGGCGTTACGTCATGGTCACCAGCAGCCATCCACTTGCCCCACTCCTCACGCACGAAACCTTTAAAGGGCTTGTTGATGCAGACGTCTAAGTGTTGTAGCTGTGATGTTAAACCACCTGGAATGACTGCTTGTTTCGTATTTAATTGTTGGAGTTTTTTCTTTGTGGGTTCAGTTTTTGTGGGCTCGAAACTGATCCCACACTAGTAACGTTGGTTTCTTCAACAAACCACCAGGACGTTGTGACCAGACCTTCTCAAGCCACAGTTGAACTCCAGCCTCATCCATCCATCCATTAGGGTGCACATGAACAAGAACACCAGCTGGGATCTTATCCTTAGGCATAGTTTTTCGTTTGAAAATAAGTAGTGGTGGAAGTTTTCTGCCATCTGCACAGCAGGCAAAAATAACTGTAAAGTGAGATTTCTCATGACCAGTTGTTTTTATTGTCACTGTCTTTGCACCTTTATTTTCCACACTTTTGTTTGATGGGACATTGAAAGTCAACGGTACTTCATCCATATTGCCGATCTGTCCCATTTCATAATTTATCTCTTTTCTAGCATTGATCACGTATTTGTGAAATTCTAGCACTTTATCCTCGTATTCTGCAGGCAACTTCTGTGCAATCCTGGTCTTCACTCTCATACTCAGATTGTTCCGTTTCATGAAGTGGTAGCACCAAGACGATGATCCAGTAAACTTGTTTGCTGGTATGTTTCTTTCTGCAGCCAGTCTCTTTGCATATTCGATAACGTCTAGCTTGTAACTGACAGTATAGGCCTTCCTTCTCTGCTTTGATGCCATTCTTGGAGGAGTATTGTCTGCTGAATGACAGGGAAGGCAAGGGAAGTTGCGACGTCTGCTAGGATACCGTTAGTTGGCATGTTTGTGTGTAGATGCCGTTGGTGAGTCATCAAAACAACCAATTCACTTCATAACAATCGATATTGTAAATACCTTGTTACATTCATCAGAAAAGTGCAGTATCAAAACAGATATCTTCGTATACTGTACCTTCATTAAACAAAGTGTAGTATCAAAGTAAATGATAATTGTAGGATTACATTGTATGTTTGTTGAGTGTGAGTGTTTCTCTGTCATTCCTGGGGTGTTGGAGGCTTGTCAGACATCCCTATCAACTTGACCTTCCAGTGTTAAGACGCAGGGTGATTTTGGGGGCATTTTTCAGGAAAAAAAAGTGCGTCTTATGAGACGGGAAATACGGTACCTAAAAAATGATAAAATACAGCATACTGACATAAGTGCTCTCACCATCCTCACGTTTGGTGCCCTCAAACTTCCACAAACATATCCTTGTAAAAGGATATGATTGGCTAAGTGTCCACCATCTTGAAAACAATGGGCCAATGACAGACCTCGATATATGACAGATAGCCTCAAGCATAAACAAACTGTGCGGCATAAAGGAGCACGCACAGTCCAGATATAAGATATATCTGGACCATCGGAATGCGGCTCCTGAAAAGCGCCAAGATCATGCCTGACAGGCTCTAACGTAAGAGCCATGATCGTGCCTGAAGGGCTATAAGGGTTAAGGCTTTTAATTCATGAGCTGGATACTCTTTCTTCCCCGCATCTTCTAGAATCTTCCATACTTCTGTCTGTATGTCTCGTGACCATGTGTGCTGGTACGATAAGCAATGATCTTAATAACTAAAAAACCTTAATACTATTATCCGCGGCACTACAAAACAACAAGCAACTGCAAACAACACTCCTGAGGCACTGAGGCAGCGTGGTGTCCCAGCATGCAGTCAGCTGATCGCGCAGTGCTGCGCGCAATCTGTTGACCGCGTTTGTTATTTTTCGCACTCCAAAAAAATGTTCATCCTCCAATGTAAAAAAACCATTTTATTTTGTTTGTAATCCAAATTGTTCCTATTCAAAGGCATTCGTACTACAAGGTACCACTGTATGTATATACGTATATATATATATATATATATATATATATATATATATATATATATATATATATATATATATATATATATATATATATATATATATATATATATATAATATATACAGTAGAATCTTGAATCTCAATCAATCTCATCTCGATATTTCGCATCTCAATTGCACCATAAAAAACCCACTATTCACACATCTCGATGAAATTACACAAATCTTGATTGCTGTTTTTTTTTTTTTTTTTTTTCATCAAAAGCGCGGCGCATCGCGATGCGATTGTTTTGATTGCTCTCCCACCTAGCGGCAGCTTGTGGAGTGTATCAGTACACGCGGCCTCCCCCCGCTCTGTTTAAAACCAGTGTGTGCGGTGTGCGCGGTCAAGGTCGTTTACGGGTGCGGGCAGGCTACCTGGATCCCATTCATCATGTTTCCCGCAGCCAATGGAAGGGCCCAAGGGGTGAATAAGAGCGAAAATGAGTGTAAAGGACAACAAAGTGTGAAAAAATGCGGAAGTGAAAAACGTGATTATCGAAAGGGCAAAAAACTGAACAAATACACTGCAGAGGACAAGGATAAAAGTGTTGCAGCTCTTGGAGAAAGGCTACAGAGTCAGTGAAATACAAAAACTTACTGGCATTCCTCAGAGTACTATTTCCACATTGAAAAGCAAAAAAGATGAAGTGAAAAAATCAGTGACATTGGCAAAAAAATTGTTCACAGGAAACACACTTGGACAGCGCCGCATCACGTGTATTTATAATGAAAGTAATCGTCTAGTGGCAGAAATGGAATATTATCTGGTGAAGTGGATTCAACGACGAGCAAGAGAGGTAGTTAGTATCAATGGTCCTCAGCTGCGTGAACAGGCAAGGATATTCTACCAGGCTGTTTGCAAGAAAAAACAAGTAAAAAATCCACCTGCATTTAATGCTTCTGTGGGGTGGCTGCAGAAGTTTAAGAAGCGGTGTGGCATTAAATATGCACAGTATCAAGGCGAGATATCTTCTGCTGATAGTGAAAGTGCTGCTAATTATCCTGCAATAGTCAAACAAATAATAGAAGATGGAGGCTATTGCAAAGACCAGATATATAATGGTGATGAGACTGGCCTTTATTGGAAACGTTCTCCCAAAGCCACCTTCATTTCTAAAAATGAAAAACAAGCACCAGGAGTAAAAGTGTCCAAAGAAAAGGTTGATGCAAGTGAAGCAATCGAAAATTTAATTAAAGAAGACGTAATGGAGGAAGAATTGGAACAGCCTGATACTGTGTCACAGCCTCCCTCCCCGAGTGTTCAACAGTTGTCCGAGGCACTGGGGCTTGTGGCAAAGGCCAGGGATATTGTGGAGGGAAAAGTGGAGAATGAAACTCTCCAGGAGGCTTTTGATTATCTCAATAGAAAAATGATGGGCATATACAACAGTAAAGTCAATGAACAAAAACAGTCCACTATAACGAGGTTGTTCAAGATGCAGCAGCGAGTCGCCGAGGTCATCGAGAATGTCACAGAAGACGACGACGAAGGACCAATAGACCTTGATGTTTGGACACTGAACTACCAGAAGAACCACCATTTGTAGGATTTAATGCAGAGACTGACGGTGCTGGCTGCAGTGGAGAGAACGTACGCAAGGCCATGACAAGATTAGGGAGTGAAGGTGGTGAGTCCCAGTAGCCGAGCCACCAGCCCAACCCCCATCAATCACCCTAATTTTATTTCAATAAATATAAGGTAAATATGTGTTGTTTTATTGTAACATTTCTTTAGTTTTATTATATGAACTGCAGTGTGTAGTGTGGTAAGTACTTTAGGTGTCAGCCTGAGAGTTAGTGTACTTGATATAGGTTAGTTGCCAAAGTTTTGGTCCCAATTGCATTTTTTCCTATATGAAGTTAACTTCGCATCTCGATATTTCGAATCTCGATCAGTATTTTGGGTCCCAATTACGATCGAGATTCGAGATTCTACTATATATATATATGTATATATATGATATATATATATATATATATATATATATATATATATATATA
Organism: Portunus trituberculatus; assembly: GCF_017591435.1. Taxonomy (NCBI): domain Eukaryota; kingdom Metazoa; phylum Arthropoda; class Malacostraca; order Decapoda; family Portunidae; genus Portunus; species Portunus trituberculatus. The sequence continues at coordinate 2,178,587 of NC_059295.1, forward strand.
TATATATATATATATATATATATATATATATATATATATATACAGGCAACCCCCGCTTAACGAAGCTTCACACAACAAAATTTCGCTACAACGAAGCTTTCATTATGCTACCATCTGCCCGTTTAACGAACACCAAACTCGCTTTATCAAAGTTTTATCCAGGTAATTTTTTCCAAGTTTGAAAGCCCCGCCGTATCACGCAAGCCGACAGGCTTTTGAATACACCAGGAACTGCTGATACTAAGGCCTGCCTCAGGAGAAATCCTGGGACACCTATGGAATCAAGATCAAGAACAAGATCAAGCCTCTCTTGGACAATACACGCACCACTCACTCCCCTGTTCAAAACAATAACAGCATCAGCAACAGTTCTGTCTTCCCTCGTTCAACTTACCACCAAAACGCCCTGCAATGTGGCCTAGCATTCCTAAGAAGACCAGGAAGTCTCTTACTCTCGAAGTGAAGCTGGATATTATTCACAGACATGAGAAAGGCAAGAAAATTAATAGCATTGGTCGCCACCATCTTGACTCCATTTACTGTCTCTACTATTTTCAAGTCAGCAGATTCTATTAAGAAGGCTGGTGAGACTGTATCTTCCTTGCAAGCTAAAAGAACCACCTGAACTCGTGACTCTACAATGGATAAAATGGAAAGCCTTGTGGAAATGTGGTACATAAGTTTTGTATGTTTTTTTTTTTTTTTTTTTTTTTTTACGGTAAGGCCTATAGCGCCTGTAGGCACACTTGAATAGTGTAGTGGAAGTGCTGTTCAGCTTCCGCCCATTAGTGGTGCAGGCAATTTTATTTATAGTGGTACTCATATTAGGGCCCATATCACCACCCAAGCTCATCTTGAGTGTAACCACCTAGAACCTGGGTATCATGGTGACATGTAGGTAACTTTAAACCACTCGACAAATGGCAAAGTGTTTTAAGGCTGTACGTGGTGGGATTCGAACCTACGGCTGGACGTCTGCCCGATCCCACGCTCACCACCTTATCCACTATGCGCCCTTTGTTTACATTCCACAGGTTGCCAATTAGTGTCTTTCCCGTTTCACTCTCCCTCCCTTCATAAATTTAAGATCATCAACATTATAAGGTTATGTACATACATACATTAGTGTACATTATAATTGCTTAAATTAAACTGCCTAAATGTTTAACTTCATAATTTTTACTTTCATTAAACCTTTCACTGTACTATGATGCACTCTCGCTTTGTTTACTTTCAATGGAAGTTCAAGTCAGGGGTTAAACTTGTTATAATCGGTTCACTTAACGAAGTTTTGCCTAACGAAGTGTTTTTTAGGAACGTAACCCCTTCGTTAAGCGGGGCTTGCTGTATATATGTTCTTTAGATGCCCAGGGAGCGTTTGATGCGATACCTCATGAGGTAATTTTTTACAAGGCAATGGGAGTGATTCCTAAGGATTGCTGGGCTACTTTGCTTATGTGGTACACATCAATTATGGTACAAATTAAGTTGGGAACATATTTATCTGATGATATCCAAGTCTCTAGAGGTACTCGCCAAGGTGGGCTAACATCTCCTTTTTTATTTAACCTATTTTACTCGTACAAAGATCTTGTGGATACTTTATCAGCGTATAATGGTGGAGTTGTTATTGGCTCCAAGTCTTTTAATATTTTTAGTTATGCAGATGATATTCCTCTATGTAGTCTAACTGTCACAGGTCTGCAGCAAATGATTGAAGTTTCTAATGAGTATGTAAGTAATCATGGCTTGTGTTTTAATCCCGGCAAGACAATGTATCATAGTTGGGCAATGTTATTTTACGGAGCGTCCTGTATGGCACCTAAATAGAGATATTTTGAAAGAATGTGATGTGTTGAAATACCTGGGAGTGAATCTTTCCCATAGAAACCCTCACGCTCATGTTAATGAACGCAGTAGTGCCTGCAGAAAAGCATTTTACGCACTACAAGGAGCAGGGTTGTGCAACTTGGAAACTAATGTTGACACAGCTTCTTATGTCTGGAAAACTGCAATTAGACCTGTAATGACATATGGATTGAATACTGTTAAGATTGATAAAAAACGTATGAATGAGTTAGAGTCCATGCAAGAAAAACTTGTAAAAGCTATGTTCGGACTACATAAATATTGTAGAAGTAAACCCTTATTGAAAGCCTTAAGGATACCCTCATTGGAATCTATTGTTGATGTAATGAATATTGACCTATTATGCCAGATTTTTCATAATAACTCAAGAGCAAGATGCTTTTATATATATTGCTATAATAAAGTTTTGAATGAAAGGGAATTCATATGAACAGGCTTACTTGGAAGAGCGAGGGACATCTGTTCAAAGTACAATGTAAACTTAATGAAATATCTGTTTGACTCTAGCTATGCAAAGAAGGCCAAATATGAAATAAAACATCAGAGAATGGATAATGATGGGTTATCTGACAGTGTCCGTACCCTTCTGGCAAGTGAAAATTCATTTGACAATTATGTTTTAAATTTGCTACTTGCTCCATTTTAGTTGCATGTTAGTGACATTTGTATAATTTTAGAATTTATGCTTTAATCTATGTATAATTTTGAAATTGTTTAGGTAGCTGTAAGATTTCCCTTGTTTACTTATAATTTATTCCTTTTGTTTAATATTCTAAAGTTTATAATGATGTAATTTTTAAACTTTTTTAATTTCAAATTAATTTTATGAACGAGTGAAATATGTTTAAAGTGTCCTATGTATCTTCTTTTGAAGGCATATATATATATATATATATATATATATATATATATATATATATATATATATATATATATATATATATATATGCTATTTTCAATTCAGTAGACTCTATTAAGAAGGCTGGTGAGACCGTATCTTCCTTGCAAGCTAAAATGGAAAGCCTGTTGGAAATGTGGTACATAAGTTTTATATGTGATACAATATATATATATATATATATATATATATATATATATATATATATATATATATATATATATATATATATACAGTGGCGGAAAAAAAGGCTGGCCGGGCGGGAGGTCGGCCGGCCGGCCTCTATATCCATATTTGATACCATCCGTATTTCTCTGAAGAAAAAATGCCCCGCGAGTAATTGACTACATAGTAACCTTACCCCATCAGTCACGCATCAGTTGCAATAAATATTAAGTCTCAGTATCAATTAAGACAGTAGTGGGGATACATTTTTTTCGCCGTGACCGTTCTCCCGTGCGCCTCGAAAACTGCTGTGTCTGCCTTGCATAATCGTGTGTGACATCCATACCTCATGAGTGGGAAGCCCCTTGACCGTGATACAAGGGTCAGTGTGATTCAGTGTCACAAACTGGGCCTTCAAATGAAGGATATTGTCAAGGAAACGGGTGTGAGTGACCGATGTGTTCACCGCTTGGTTGCTCGGTTCCAAGCATCCCCCAGTGCTTGCGTACCGACTCCTGCTAAGAGTACTGGAAGACCAACGAAAATCAGTTCTGAAGCGGTGCGTGGACATCACTCCCACCCTTATGGCAAGGAAACTTAAGGAGAAGAACCCCCAGTTACTTGGCAATGTGACCGTTAAGGCCCTATCACACTGGCCTATGATACGCGGAACCAGGAACATCCGCTCTAGATAGCTGGAACTTGCCCGGGATTAGCAGAACCAAGTGGGGATGGCTTCATATCCATCTCGGTTCTCCATATGCTATCCCAATGGAAAAGTAAACATGATATATGTAGTAAAAACCTTTCATTTGAACTAAAAAGAATGTGACTAAATTTTTCATATTGGAATATCAAATAATATTTCATCAATTTAGAAAGGTAAAGTATATATATATATCATGTCGATAGGTTGGGCTCATCGCAACCCCCTCTGACTCTAAAGTTGCCATCGCGCACGTCTCAGCTTTTCTCTAGTTTCTTTTACTTACTTTTCTTCAACAAGAGGAAGTGCAAATGCAGTTCCAGGACAAAGCACAGGCTGAGGTATAAGCGGCATGGTTTTGTTCTGGTTTATTTTAATTAGGCTTTGTCTTGGTTAGTGGGCAGTTTGCCTAGCATAACAAGAACACAGGCAGCTTGTGTGTGATAGTGTTCCTGGTTTCGTACCAAGAATCATGGCCCACGTTCCGTGTATCATAGGCCAGTGTGATAGCCCCTTTAGGACTGTGTCTGGCATGCTCCACAGGCGACTCAGTTATAGGAAAGTGGCGGGACATCGCAAACCCGCTTTAATTGAACACCAGAGGAAAACTCGTCAGGTATTTGCAAAGAAATATTTGGAGTGGCCATCAGAAAAGTGGCGTAGTGTTCTTTGGACTGACGAGTCATTTTTCGTTGTGAGTGACACAAAGGGAAAGAGGGTGTGGGTGAGGAAGGGTATCAACAGGGATGACCCAAAGTATTGTGCCCTTACAGTAAAACACCCTCCATCCCTTATGGTATGGGGTGCTTTCGGGTATGGTGGTAAGAGGCCATTAGTGGTGCTTCAGAAAAATGTCATGGTAAACCAACAAGTTTACGTGAACATTCTGAAAGAAAATCTGGGGGAGTGCTTTGCCAACAGTGGTGCCAAGATTCTCCAGCATGACGGGGCCTCAGCACACAGGGCACACTCCATCAAAACCTGGCTTCTGGATAGTGAGGTCGAGTATATTCCCGACTGGCCAAGCAACAGTGTAGTGTTCTTTGGACTGACGAGTCATTTTTCGTTGTGAGTGACACAAAGGGAAAGAGGGTGTGGGTGAGGAAGGGTATCAACAGGGATGACCCGAAGTATTGTGCCCTTACAGTAAAACACCTTCCATCCCTTATGGTATGGGGTGCTTTCGGGTATGGTGGTAAGAGGCCATTAGTGGTGCTTCAGAAAAATGTCATGGTAAACCAACAAGTTTACCTGAACATTCTGAAAGAAAATCTGGGGGAGTGCTTTGCCAACAGTGGTGCCAAGATTCTCCAGCATGACAGGGCCTCAGCACACAGGGCACACTCCATCAAAACCTGGCTTCTGGATAGTGAGGTCGAGTATATTCTCGACTGGCCAAGCAACAGCCCTGACCTCAACCCTATAGAGAACTTGTGGGGCATTTTAAAAAGGGAACTGAGGGAAAGAGACACCTCTACGGTGGAAAAATTAGAGGGTGAGTTGCGTGCCACCTGGGAAAGGATTCCCGCCTCTACACTCCAACATCTGGCTGACTCAGTTCCAACATGCCTTAGCAAGATCAGGAAGACTGGTCTTTCATCAAATAAGTAGCCATATGTTTGTAAGTATTACACGAATTTACTCTTATGTTGTTCTTAACTTTGCAAATCATCTGGGGGGTTAGGGAGGCAGCAAAAGTTAGCGCGGTTATTTTGAAGGTAGGGATCGGCGACCCGGCCAGCCTTTTTTTCCTCCACCGTATATAATGTAATTTGTGAACCAAACCATTTTCCCTATAGAACCAATATAAAATACATTAATTTCATTACTGGAAGGGCTGTGTCTGAGAGGACACCCACCCTGCAATCCCTGTAGCATGCATTCAGTGTAAAAAAACTTTTGTGCATTTCTTGGCTAAAATAATCAAATTATCGTCATTGCTATAGTAAAGGTGTCTAACTGACAGCAAGACAGCACACACTGACCTTCCTGAAGATGTTTATCAGGCATTACTAGCTGTCTTGGAGGTAAAGCACCTCTGTGCTGTGATCAATTGTGATGACAATATAGTGACACAAACAAACATCTCATGGAATCTCATGATTTCTGAGATTTTCCATACCAAATACTAAAAACAACAGTACATAATTATATACTGCCAAAGAAAGGAAAATAAAACATTTAGATGAAAGAACCAATTGTAGTGAATGAAGGAAGAGAAGAAACAATGATTCTATCCAGTGCCATTGCAAAGGCTATGCAGAAATCTTGAACTTCGACCTTGAGCAAAGCATTTTGACATTGTGTTATTCTAAATAATTCGCGTAATTTGAAAAATAACTAGGTTACCTCGTGTTATTTCGAAGTTGCATAATATAAACCCATAAATCGAGAAATATCTGTACATGAAAACAAGAATTTCAATTAAGAATAAGCAACTCAAGTGTCGTTGTGAGAGTATTGTTGTGTCTAACCAAAATAAACATCTGACTGTTCTGCCTTAGTTGAATTTAACAAACTTTGTTGGGCAACCAGGTAATTCGTGCTGTAGTGTCCATGCCATTATGCCATGAGAAGGGGGAAAGCTTTCTGTTTTTCTTTCCTGTCATTTTAAAGGAGTCCTGAGGGATGTTTGTTTTGGTGCTTGATTTCTTTGCCACATTGCTGGCTTTGTGAGAGAGACATTGAAATCCCCACAGAAATAACTATATCCATATATCACAATGTTATTGAGTATGTTGTGTCTTACTATTGTAGTACATTCAGAGTTTTTTTTTTTTTTATTGTCAAAATCAATAGATTTTAGACTTGTAATATGCCGTATTTAAGATCTTGATAGCAGTATTACTAGACAGTCACAAAAAATATTTCTGTTTTGACCAACTTCTCTCAAAATTATCCATACAGGATATTTTAAAAGTCAATGCAGAATTTCTACAGTATCTTAATGATTAATATTTTATGCATGTATATGCCCCTAGGATTTACTGCAACAATATTTTACCTAATATCACTAGGAGACATGTAGCAGCAATGACATTTGGTGGGTTAGTTCTGGAAACTCCCCATTATTGCCACTTAATGGCATTTAATGTATTAACATCAGAAAATCAGTTTTCATTTTTTTTTTACTATTTCTGATTTTGCACAAAAAAATTGATCACATATTAGGTCATCAGTTCAGAATCCAAGTATCTGTTACCTTATAATGTTACTAATGAGTTAAAAGTTGTTACAATTTATTTTTTCCCTGTTTTCTAGATCAAAGCCAACACAGCCATGGTTGGGTCCTTAGATGGCCTGAGTTCATTGGAAGAAGAATATTCAAATGATCCTGTCTACAGCAGTAAAGTAAGAAACTGGTTCATTTCTTTTTATGTAAGATACCTTAGGTATCATAGAAAGTATTATTCCTTATTATTACATAATTATCATCATTAGTGTTATTTTGTCTTTTAGGCAAATTTTCAAGAAAACAATTTACTTGGTGCTTTTAAAATTCAGTATTAACTTTCATTGAGCCAGTGAAAGAGTTTCGAAAAGTTTATGGGTAGCCAGTAGCACTAATATAGTAATATGATCCAATGTTTACTTTATTTTGACTAAATCCCCATGAACTTAGACTTGGCTTCTTCCATGTAATGAAATGTACTGGTGAATCAGTTCTGTTATCATATATGATAAATAGCTTTTATCTTGGAGTGTTTTGAATATTTTGAGTATTGGTATTATTTGGCCCAGATGTTTTCAGGGTTAACTGTTGATATTTAATATGAGTTTATTATTGTTAGCCATTCACTTTTTTTAGAATTTGGTCAAATGAAAATTATCTATGTACACTATATCTATTAGTCAAGGTGCAAAATTATATTTACAGCAATAGAGTTGTTAGAAAAGGGGACTTGAAACAAAGGTAGGGATTACTACTGTAGAAAGTGTAAGAGGAAAGATTAGACTTTAGAAATTTATACTAGACTTTGTCTAAAACTTTTGCTCTGTCTTCGATAATAGTAAAGGTTTCACTGGTTGACTGATTAATTGATTGAAACCATAAGAGAGAGCAGCCAAGGCTTCATTAAGTGAATCAAATCACCAGTATGTCATTCACAGGAGGAGGTAGTAGACACCTACTGAAATGATAATTTACTTCCAATGAGGTCTAATAGCACTAGTTCAGGGGGTGCTGTGAACTGTCCATTAAAGCTAGTTGTGATCTCGCTGAATGTTTCCCTTTGTGTCTCACAACTCAAGGGGACAGTTACAACCTGCCCTCTAAAGACAACTCTCCTTCAATCAAAACTACATGCATTTATCACACACACACCCTTCACTTAAAATTCAAAATAAAAAAAATGGCAACTTGGAGTCCCCTTCTGGGGAGGGGACCAGAAATGTCCCCAGGTCAGACTCTTCTCTTGATAACAGCCCCAAATGTCTTGACACCTCCCTCAACTTTTTATACATTAACTTCTGCAACATTCACAGTCTTAGATCGAATTTTCAACCTGTAGAACACCACCTCTCCTCTACTAAACCTCATCTTCTTTTCCTCACCGAAACACAGCTGTCTGAGGCAACTAACAGTAGCCCCTTCTCTGTTCCCTCCTACTTTCTCTATTCTTATTTTTGTTCCAAAGCTGGAAAGCTGTGTGCAATGACTTAAATTGCTCTAGTGTCCATGCTCTTGAATCTTCTAAGTTTTCCACCATCTGGCTTTGACTCAATAGTCAGTGTCTAACTAAATTCATCTGTGCTGCCTATCTCTCCCCTAACTCCTCTGAGTATAGTAAATTCTTTGACCATTTAACTTCCAAAGTGGAGCACATTCTATCCCTCTACCCTTTCGCAGAGATTTCCATTCTTGGAGATTTCAAAGTTCACCACCAGTTTTGGCTTTCCTCTCCCTTCACTGACCATCCTGGTGAACTAACCTTCAACTTTGCTATCCTCCATGACCTAGAGCAACTGGTGCAACATCCTATTCGTGTTTCTGACCTTCTTGGAGACACACCCAACATTCTTGATCTCTTCCTCACCTCTAATTCTTCTGCTTATGCTGTCACTCTGTCATCTCTGTTGGGCTCCTCCAATCACAATCTCTTTTCTGTATCTTGTCCTATTTCTCCAATCCCTCCTCAGGATCCCCCCAAAGTGGAGGTGCTTCTGGCATTTTGCCTCTGTCAGTTGGGGATACCTGAGGAGGTATTATGCTGATTTTCCCTGGAATGATTACTGTTTCTGTGTCAGAGATCCATCTCTTAGTGCTGAATGCATAATGGAGATGATAGTATCTGGCATGGAGGCGTACATTCCTCATTCGTTTTCTTAACCTAAATCTTCTAAACCTTGGTTTATCACAGTGTTAGCCTGTTCTCTTGCTATACATGATAGAGAGGTCACCCACAAAAGGTACTTGAGCCTTCCATCTCCTGAATCTCATGCACTCTATATTTCTGCCTGGAATCATGCCAAGTCTTTTCTTCAACTTGCCAAACATTCCTTCATAAACAGAAAATGTCAAAATCTTTCAAACTCCAACTCCCATCATGACATCTGGTATCTAGCCAAAAACATTTCCAGTAACTTCACTTCATCTATCTCTCCACTGCCATCTTTTCTGTCTCTAAAGCTGAACTCTTCTCTCAAACCTTTGCTAACAACTTCACCTTGGATGACTCTGGGCTTGTTCCTCCCTCTCCTCCTCCTTCTGACTATTCCATGTCTTCAGTTAGAATTCTTCATAATGATGTTTTCCATGCCCTCGCTGGCCTAAACCTTTGTAAGGCTTATGTTCCTAATGGGGTCCTTCCTATTCTCAAAATCTGTGTTTCCATGCTTGCACTTTGCCTGGCCAAACTTTTTCAACTTTGTTTGTCAACTTCTACCTTTCCTTCTTGCCTGTTCCTAAAAAGGGTGACTGTTCTAATCCCTCACACTACTGTCCTATAGCTTTAATCTCTTGCTTGTCTAAAGTTTTTGAATCTCTCCTCAATAGGAAGATTCTTAAACATCTATCACTTCACAATCTTCTGTCTGATCGCCAGTATGGCTTCTGTCAAGGTCGCTCTACTGGTGATCTTCTGGCTTTCCTTACTGAGTCTTGGTCATCCTCTCTTAGAGATTTCGGTGAAACTTTTGCTGTCGCGTTAGACATATCAAAAGCTTTTGATAGAGTCTGGCACAAAGCTTTGATTTCCAAATTGCCCTCTTATGGTTTCTATCCTTCTTTCTGCAACTTTATCTCAAGTTTCCTTTCCAACCATTCTGTTGCTGCTGTGGTAGACGGCCACTGTTCTTCTAAATAAATTGATAGTTGTGTTCCTCAGGGTTCTATCCTATCACCCAGTCTCTTTCTATTATTCATTAATGATCTTCTTAACCAAACTTCTTGCCCTATCGACTCTACGCTGATGATACCATCCTACATCTTTCCCTATCCTTTCAGTGATGACCACCCCCTTCAGGAAGTCAACAGATCATGAAGGGACATCACAGAACGCCTGACTTCTGAACTCTCTAAGATTTCCAATTGGGGCAGAGAAAATCTAGTAGTTTTCAATGCCTCAAAAACTCAATTTCTCCATCTATCAACTCGACACAACCTTCCAGACAACTATCCCCTCTTCAGTGACACTCATTTGTCTCCCTCTCCCACACTGAATATCCTTGGTCTGTCCTTTACTCATAATCTTAATTGGAAACTTCACATCTCATCTCTTGGTGAAACAACTTGTATGAAGTTAAGCATTCTGAGGCGTCTCCGCTCTCCACCAGTTTTTCTCGCCCCTCCAACTGCTAACTCTGTACAAGGGCCTTATCTGCCCCTGTATGGAGTACTCTTCGCATGTCTGGGCGGGTTCCACTCAGTTTTATTAGATAGGGTGGAATCAAAGGTTTTTGTTTCATCAACTCCCCTCTTCTGACTGACTGTCTTCAGCCTCTTTCTCACCACCGAAATGTTGCATCTATTTGTATCTTATATCGCTATTTTCATGCTAGCTGCTCTATAGATCTTGCTAACTGCATGCCTCTCCTCCTCCTGTGGTCTCACTGCACAAGGGTTTCTTTTTCCTCTCATCCCTATTTTGTCCAACTCTTTAATGCAAGAGTTAACCAGTACTCTCCATCATTCATACCTTTCAATGGTAAACTCTGGAACTCCCTACCTGCTTCTGTACTTCCGCCTTCCTATGACTTGTCTTCTTTTAAGAGGGAGGTATCACGACATTTGCTTCCTAATTTTGGCTAACCCTATACTTATCTTCAAGGGAATCGGCACCCAAGTGGGCTTTTTTTTTATTTTATTTTTTTTTTTCCTTGGTTGGCCCTCTCTCCTACATAAAAAAAAAAAATGTTTACTGAATCCATACCAGTGATCAAATAGAAGACTATGATCTGAGAGACACCTGTTGAGGATAGATTCAGCATCTCTGGAAAGGTAAGAAATCCAAACTTTTGGATTGAGGTATGGAAATGAGGTGATTTCACCACCTATGATAATGTACAGCCACCTGATGGAAGGTCATTCTGAAAAAGAAAAGAAAAAAAAAATCTTTCAGAGGAGAAGGGCATATGATGGAGAAACTTCATACTTCAGACTCATCCCATCTGCTACTGTCAGGAAAACTATCAGAATGTTTTAAGAAAATGATGATAAAGTGAGTAGCTCAAACAACTGGAGATGTTGTCCTCAGAATTAGATTGAATATAGGCTAACTTCCAGTAGGAAGGATAGGGAGATATTGATGAACAGAGTTGAAAAATTTGACAAAGAAGAAAAGTTTTGTATTGATTAATGATTGTGTTTGATATTTATGATATTTTTTGTTTTTTCTTTACTTATTATTTAATTATTATTATTATTTTATTATTATTATTAGTATCATTATTATTTCTTTCTGTATTTATTCATTTATTTTATTTAAATTATTGATTGATTTTTATAATTTTTTTCAGGTCAAAACTCTTCTTCCAAAGTTTTCAAATGTGCGGCGAACAAGACCAGATGGCAACTGTTTCCTGAGAGGCTTTATATTTGCTTACCTTGAGTATTGCATTCATCACAGGGATGAATTAGTTAGGTGAGTATTGAACAGTGCACACACACACACATGGAGACGGGACCACACGAGCATAAAGCCCAGGCCCTGTAAAACTACAACTAGGTAAATACACACGACGCGGTCGAGGAAGGACGCACTGGCATCGCTCAGACAATCAGCTGATCTTCACTACCTATTGTATAGTATTTACAGTGGCCTGGGCAAGTAGTGTGGATTAGTTTTTCATGAAATCAACTGTTAAAGAATCATGAGTAAAGAAGAGATTCCATCAAAATGCATGTATGAGACTAGGGAAAGAATGAAAGAAGATGATGACTATGTTGATAAGGGAGAGAGCGCATTTGAAGGTTTCGATATGGCGAATACTTCACTACTTAACCTGTACAGCGTCAGAGACGTACGAGATACGTCGGCTACTCTGAGCGAACCGGGCGTCAGAGACGTATGAGATACATCGGCGAGCTTCCTCGTGTTTTCGGAGGCATTGCGTCCTCAAAACTTACCATTATACTGCCATCATGCACTGTAGACATTGCTCATGCTGCCTCCTCGTCCCTGCTAACATGAATGCTTCCTGTATTTATTTATTACATATCTGAACTTTAGCAGTTTCTGCTGCCTTCAGCTCGGTGTAGCGGGAGACTGACGCCTCAACTCTGCTAATATGAACGCAGCGTAATTTCCATTACTTACTCTTACCATTTCAGATGTTTTTGGTAACTGTTGTATTGTGGTAGTGAAAACTTTGTATGACATAAATAAGAATTTTCCAATCGCTTTGTTATAAGGAAATACAAGTACATATTACTCGGAAAATATTTGCACCACGAAAGGCAACACTCCTTCGCGATATCTCGTGTCTATTTTTAGCCACAAGCACTCCCAAACAGCAAAACATGACATGTTGTTTTTCTTTCAACTCAGGAACGATATTATGCATGTGTCCAACTCGGGGATCGACTGGTGAGAAACGAGGAAGCGAATAAACTAGTCACATAAGGCTTTGCTAAGTCGCTAACCTTAGCGCAAAACATCTCGCACCAATTAATACCACTTCCAGTCAGTTCTGGGAGGAATGACTGTCATTTTCATTTGTTTCACATCATTTAAGACTGGTTTAACAAATAAAAAAATAAATCTATGATGTGGCCAGCACTGGCGAAATCACAAAGTCTCAGATCTGCTGACGCTGTACGGGTTAAGAGAGTGTTGACTATTGAACGTAAACTAGATAAATGGATAAAGGAGAGTATGGGAATGAAAAAGAACGAAGAACAGAAAAAAGTTTAAAAAATTGAGAGAAAGGATAAAAAAAGTGGAAGAAAACGAACCTAGGCTAAGAGTGGAAAATGAAGAACTGAAAAAGGAAGTAGCTAACTACAAGAAGCAGATGGAAGAAGGGCTCAGTAAAGCCGAGAAAGAAAAAGAAAAGCTGAAAGATCTAGTAAACAAAGAAGAGGAAAGAGTACAGAACGTCATTAAAAAAGAAGTACAGTAACGAAGGTTCACTGACCAACCTGGTGAACAAACCTTCAACTTTGCTATCCTTCATGACCTAGAGCAGCTAGTGCAGTTCCCTACCCGTATTCCTGACCGCCTTGGAGACACGCCCAACATTCTTGATCTTTTCCTAACCTCCAACCCTTCTGCTTACTCTGTTAAACTTTCCTCTCCGTTGGGCTCCTCCGACCACAATCTAATTTCCGTTACCTGTTCTATCACTCCAGTGCAGACTCAGGACCCGCCTAAGCGGAGGTGCTTCTGGCATTTTAACTCTGCTAAGTGGGAGGAACTAAGGCAGTACTATTCTGATTTCCCTTGGGATGATTATTGTTTTCATGTCAGAGATCCTTCTCTTTGTGCCGAGCGCATAAGAGAGGTGATTATCTCTGGCATGGAGCTATACATACCTCATACTTTCTCTAACCCTAAAGCTAAAAAGCCTTGGTTTAACTCTGCTTGTTCTCGTGCTGTCAATGATAGAGGCGGCTCACAAACGGTTCCGTAGCCATCCAACTGCTGAAACTCATGCCCTATATATTTCTGCCCGTAATCATGCCAAATATATTCTCCAACTTACTAAAAACTCTTTCATCAATAGAAAATGTCAAAGTCTTTCCAATTCTAACTCCTCTCGAGATTTCTGGCATCTAGCCAATAATATCTCTAACAACTTTACTTCTTCGTCTTTCCCTCCTTTACTTCATCCAGATGGCTCTACAGCTGTCTCTTCTTTTCTAAAGCTGAACTCTTCGCTCAAACCTTTGCTACCAACTCAACTTTGGATGATTCTGGGCATATTCCTCCTACTCCTCCACCCTCTGACTACTTCATCCCTAAAATTAAAATTCTTTATAAAGACGTTTTCCTGGCCCTCTCTGGCCTTGATTCTCGGAAGGCTTACGGTCCGGATGGAGTCCCTCCTGTTGTTCTCAAAAACTGTGCTTCCGAACTCGCTCACTGCCTGGTCAAACTCTTTCATCTGTGTCTCTCTACTTCTATTTATCCTTCTTGCTAGAAGTTTGCTCACATTCAACCTGTCCCTAAAAAAGGTGACCACTCCAATCCTTCTAACTACCGCCTTATAGCTTTGATTTCCTGCCTTTCTAAAGCCTTTGAGTCTATCCTTAATAGGAAGATAATGAGGCATCTATCAGCTCACAACCTTCTCTCTGATTGCCAGTATGGTTTCCGTAAAGGCAGATCTACTGGTGATCTTCTTACTTTCCTAACTGAATCTTGGTCATCCTCTTTTAGGGACTTCGGTGAAACCTTTGCTGTCGGCCTTGACATATCGAAAGCCTTCGATAGAGTCTGGCACAAATCTTTAATTTCTAAACTACCCTCCTACGGATTCTATCCTTCTCTCTGTACCTTCATCTCCAGTTTCCTTTCCGATTGTTCTATTGCTGCTGTAGTAGACGGTCACTGTTCTTCCTCTAAAACTATCAACAGTGGTGTTCCACAGGGTTCTGTCCTATCACCCACTCTCTTTCTATTATTCATCAATGATCTCCTAAATCTGACTCAATGCCCTATCCACTCCTATGCTGATGATACCACCTGCATTATTCAACAGCGTTCAACAGACGCCCAACCCAACAACAATTAAATGACTCAAGGCGAGATGCTATAGGACGCCTAACTTCTGATCTTTCACTTGTTTCTGATTGGGGCAGAGAAAACCTGGTTTTGTTCAATGCCTCAAAAACTCAATTTCTACAACTATCTACTCGACATAACCTTCCAGACAACTATCCTCTCTTCTTCAATAACACTCAACTTCCCTCTCCTCTACATTAAACACACTCGGTCTATCCTTCACTAAAATCTAAACTGGAAATTTCACATCTCTACTCTTGCTAAATCAGCTTCCAAGAAGTTAGGTGTCCTATGGCGTCTTCGTCCATTTTCTCTCCCTCCCAGCTGCTTGCTCTGTACAGGGCCTTATCCGCCCGTGTATGGAGTATGGCTCTCATGTCTGGGGGGGATCCACACACAGCTTTACTAAACAAGGTGGAATCTAAAGCTTTTCGTCTTATCAACTCTTCTCCTCTAACTGACTGTCTTGATTCTTTAAGTCACCGCCGCAATGTTGCATCTTTATCTGTCTTCTACCGCTGTTTTCATGCTGTCTGCTCTTCTGAACTTGCTAACTGCATGCCTTCCCCCCTCCTGCGGCCTCGCTGCACAAGACTCTCTACTTCTTCTCATCCCTATTCTGTCCATCTTCCTAATGCAAGAGTTAACCAGTATCTTCACTCCTTCATTCCCTACACTGGTAAACTCTGGAACTCTCTACCTGTGTCTGTATTTCCACCTGCCTATGACTTAAACTCTTTCAAAAGAGGAGTGTCAAGACACCTCTTACGTTAACTGGACCCTCCTTTTAGATTTTTTTTGTTTTTTCTCTTTCTCCTTTCTTCTTAACAGGGCCTGGCAACCAGCGGGATTTTTTTTTTTCCAACACTTTGTTTGCCCTTGGCCAGTGCCCTTGTAATGTAAAAAAAAAAAAAAAAAAAAAAAATTCGCTACAACGAAGGTTTCGTTTTACTACCATTTGCTCGTTTAACGAACACCAAACTTGCTTAAACGAAGTTTTATCCAGGTAATTTTTTCCAAATTTGAAAGCCCCACCGTATCATACAAGCTGACAGGCTTTTGAATACACCAGGAGCTGCTGGTACTAAGGCCTGCCTCAGGAGAAATCCTGAGACACCTGTAGAATAAAGATCAAGATCAAGCCTCTCGTGGACAACACAGGCACTGCCGATACAAAGGCCTGACTCAGAAGAAATTCTGTAGCATCAAGATCAAGATCAAGATCACGTGCACCACTCACTCCCCAGTCAAAACATAACAGCGTCACCAGCAGCTCATCTTCCCTAGTTCAACTTAACACCAAAACGCCCTGCAATGTGGCCTAACGTTCCTAAGAAGACCAGGAAGTGTCTTACTCTCGAAGTGAAGCTGGGTATTATTCATAGACAAGAGAGAGGCCAGAAAACTAATAACATTGCTTGCCACCATCTTGACTCCATCTACTGTCTACTATTTTCAAGTCAGCAGACTCTATTAAGAAGGCTGGTGAGACCGCATCTTCCTTGAAAGCTAAAAGAACCACCTGAACTCGTGACTCTACAATGGATAAAATGGAAAGCCTTGTGAAAATATGGTACATAAGTTTTGTATATGGTACCATGATGAGCACTTTGTTTACATTCCACAGGATGCCGGTTATTGTATTTCCCGTTTCACTCTCCCTCCCTTCATAAAGTTAAGATTATCAACATTATAAAGTTATGTACATACATACATTAGTGTACATTATAATGACTTTAATTAAACTACCTAAATGTTTAACTTCATAATTTTTACTTTCATTAAACCTTTTACTGTACTATGATGCACTCTCGCTTTGCTTACTCTCAATGGAAGTTCAAATCAGGGGTTAAACTTGTTATAATCAGTTCGCTTAACGAAGTTTCGCTTAACGAAGTGTTTTTTAGGAACGTAACCCCTTTGTTAAGCCGGGGTTGCCTGTACAAGCATAGAGAGTCCAAGATAAGAAAGATAAGGCTGATTTTCAGGAGGTGATTCAAGAACAACTAAAAGAAAAAGAAGAAAATATGACAAACAAAATGATAGGAGTCCTCAAGACAAAAGAAAATCTAGTTAGAGATATTGCAGAAAAAAGAAGAGTATAATTGTATTTGGTATAAAAGAAAAAAATATAAAATACAGACCAAGAAAGAAAAAAGAGGAAATGAAATCAGTCAAAGACCTACTAAAAAATCTAAACGACGAAGATAGGCAAAACTTAGAAGAGGAAGTATAAGAAATAAACAGAATGGGACCATATCAATAAGGAAAAACGAGACTAATTAAAATACTACTAAAATCACAAGCAACAACAGAAGAAATATTATATAGAACAACAAAACTCAGAGAAACAGAAGGCTGCAAGAATATCTATATAAAGAAAAATAGAAATGAGGAAGAAAGGAAGAGATACAACGAATTGGCGGCAGCAGTAAGGGAAAAAAATAATGGAAGGGCAGAACAGGAAAAAAAGGCAATTTTTTGGAGAATTCTAGGAGACAGGATAAGGAAATGGTATATAAACGAGAAGGAAGAGAAAAGAGTGGAACAAGTTTAACTAAAAATGATAAAGGAAGGAGACTAAAAATTATGTATACAAACATAGACGGGGTTTTATCAAATAGATTAGAATTAAGAGATTACATAAAGAAAGAAAATCCGGATATTGTATGCCTGGCTGAAACAACACTAAATGAAGCAATCAAAATAGACTTAGATAATAGGTATGATGTATGGAGAAGAGCCAGAGGGGGTAAAGGAGGAGGAGGAGTCATGATAATGTTAAGGAAGGAGATAGTGATAAACCAAGTGGAATGTGGGGAAGGAAAAGCAGAAGTACTGTATGTTAAAATGCATATTAATAAAAAAGAGTTAACAATCATTGTAACATATGTGCCTCCAAAAACAAATTCATGGACCATTAAAGAATATAAAGACATGATATATGACTCAATAAGGAGTCTAATGAGAACCGTTAAAGAAAGGAGAAAAGTGATATTAGTAGGAGATTTCAACTGTAAAGAAGTGGGCTGGGAAAATTATGAAAGTGGTATGGGGGAAGAAGCCTGTGGAGAAAGATTCCTGAATCTAATGATAGACAATAAGATGAACCAGAGAGTAAAGGAATGCACAAGATTCATAGGAAACGACGAGCCGGCGAGATTGGACCTAGTTTTTACAATAGGTATACAAATGAATGATGATATAAGGTATAAGTGCCCATTGGGAAAGAGTAACCATATAATATTAGAAATAGATATAGAAGAGGGAAAGGAAGATAGAGACGATTCATGCAAAGGAGACCGATTAAATTACAGAAAGGCTATTATTGAGAATCTCAAGAACTATTTTAAAAACATAAACTAGGAGGAGATGGAAAACTCAGAGACGATGCAAGAGAAGTATAACTTATTTTTGGAAATATACAAAACAGGAGTCAGGGAATATGTCCCAAAATATAGACCTAAAGAAGAAGGAAAGAAGGATTGCTTTAATGCAAGGTGTGCTAGGGCAAAGGAGAAAAGAGATGGAGCATGGAAAAGGTGGAGGAGAAATAGAAATCCAGTAAATAAGGTAAACTTTCAAGGCAGCGAGAAATGAATATGTTAAGGTGAGGAAGGAAGAGGAAAAGAACTTTGAAAAGGACATTCTGGAAAAATATAAGGAGCAACCGAAATTGTTCTACAGATTCATAAATGGCAAAATTAGGCAAAAAGAAACAATAGTAAGGTTAAAAGGAGAGAATGGGATGGTGGAAGACCCAAAAGGTATGATAGAACTATTAAATAATAACTTCCAGGAGGTCTTTACTAAGGAATCAAAATTTAAAACCCCACAGGGTAATAGAGAGACAGTCTATATGAAAGAGATTAAAGTAACCAAGCTTGAAATAAAAGAGTTAATGAAGAAACTTGATGAAGAGAAGGCAATGGGACTGGATGAAGTCTCAGGCAGAATACTGAAAGAATGTAGGGAAGAACTAGCAAGTCCTATATAGAACATCATAAAATGCTCAATAGAAAATGGAACAGTGCCAGTAGAATGGAAAAGAGCTGAGGTGGTTCCCATATATAAGAGCAGAAGGAAGGAAGAACCCTTAAATTACAGACCGATATCACTAACTATTGTAATATGCAAGATGTGTGAAAGAATAATAAAAAAACAACGGATTGAGTTCCTTGAAGACGACAAATTAATATCAAATAGCCAATTTGGTTTTAGAAAAAGACGGTCATGCGTAACTAATTTATTGAGTTTCTATTCTAGAATAGTTGATAGAGTACAAGAGATAGAGGGATGTGTTGTCTGTATTTATTTGGATTTAAAAAAGGCATTTGACAAGGTGCCACATGCAAGATTACTATGGAAGTTAGAGGAGAAGGGTGGCTTAAAAGGAAGCAAATTGAGATGGATAGAAAATTATTTGAGGGGAAGAGAAATAATGACGGTAGTTAAAGATATGAAGTCCAAGTGGAGAGCAGTAGAAAGCGGAGTGCCACAGGGGTCACTATTGGCACCAATACTTTTCTTCATTTATATTAAAGACATGCCAGAAGGAGTGAACAGCTACATAAATTTGTTTGCGGATGATACGAAACTGTGCAGAGTTATAAAGCAAAAGGAGGATTGTGAAATAATGCAAGAAAACCTAAATAAGATCTGGGAATGGAGTAAGAAGTGGGAAATGGAATTCAATGTGAACAAAAGCCATGTCATGGAAATGGGAAAGAGTGAAAGACAACCTGTGGGAATCTATAAGATGGGAGATGGAGTAGAACTGGAGAAAGTCAAAAAGGAAAAGGACTTAGGAGTGACGATGGAAGAAAACAATCAACCGGTAAGCCATATTGATAGAATTTTTAAAGAGACATATAATTTGCTAAGGAATTTTGGAGTAGCATTTCACTACATGGACAAAGAAATGATGAAGAAATTGATAAGTACTATAATAAGACCCAGATTGGAATATGCAGGAGTAGTGTGGACCCCTCATTAAAAGAAACACATAAGGAAGTTGGAGACACTACAAAAAATAGCTATGAATGGTTCCAGAATTTGAAGGGATGACATATGAGGAGAGACTAAAGGCTATGGATCTACCAACCCTGAAACAAAGAAGGGAGAGAGGAGATCTGATACAAGTTTATAAATTGATCAACGGAATTGACCAAGTGGATAATGAGAAAATGATCCTGAGAGTAGAATATGACATCCGAAGCACAAGATTGCATAGTAAAAAGCTGAGAAAAGGAAGATGTCTGAGAGATGTTAAAAAATATAGTTTCCCACAAAGATGTATTGAGACGTGGAACAGTTTAAAATGAAGAAGTAGTGTCTGCAACGAGTTTGCATACTTTTAAAGTAAGATTGGATAAGTGTAGATATGGAGATGGGGCCACACGAGCATAAAGCCCAGGCTCTATAAAACTACAACTAGGTAAATACAACAAGGTAAATACACACAAACACACACACACACCAGACACGGTCAAGGAAGGACGTAGTGGTGTCGCTCTCAGCTGATCTTCACTACCTGTTGTATAGTATTTGCAGGGGCCTGGGCGAGTAGTGTAGACTCGTTTTTCATGAAATCAAGTATTAGAGAATCATGAGTAAAGAAGAGATTCCATCTAAATGCAGGTATGAGACTAGGGAAAGAATGAAAGATGATGATAACTATGTTGATGAGGGAGTAAGCACATTCGAAGGTTTTGATATGGCGAATACTTCACTATTTAAGAGAGTGTTGACTATTGAGCGTAAATTAGATCAATGGATAAAGGAGAGTATGGGAATGAAAGAATGAAGAACAGGAAAAAGAATTTTAAAAACTGAGAGAAAGGATAAAAAAAGTGGAAGAAAACAAAGCTAGACTAAGAGCGGAAAACGAAGAACTGAAAAAGGAAATAGCTAACGATAAGAAGCAGATGGAAGAAAGACTTGGTAAAGCCAAGAAAGAAAAAGAGAAGCCGAAAGATCTAGTAAACAAAGAAGAGGAAAGAGTACAGAACGTGATTAAAAAAGAAGTACAAGCATGGAGAGTCCAAGATAAGAAAGATAAGGATGATTTTCAGGAGGTGATTCAAGAACAACTAAAAGAAAGAGATGAAAATATGACAAACAAAATGGTAGGAGTCCTCAAGACAAAAGAAAATCTAGTTAGAGAAATTGCGGGAAAAAAGAAGAGTGTAATCGTATTTGGATTAAAAGAAAAAAATATAAAATATAGACCAAGAATAGAAAAAGAAGAAATTAAATCAGTCAAAGACCTACTAAAAAATCTAAATGACAAAGATAGGTAGAATTTAGAAGAAGAAGAAGTAGAAGAAATAAACAGAATAGGACAATATCAAGAAGGAAAAACGAGACCAATTAAAATACTACTAAAATCACAAGCAGCAACAGATGAAATATTATATAGAACAACTAAACTCAGAGAAACAGAAGGTTGCAAGGATATATATATAAAGAAAAATAGAAATGAGGAAGAAAGAAAGAGATACAATGAACTGGTGGCAGCAGTAAGGGAAAAGAATAAGGAAAGGTCAGAAGAGGAAAAAAAGGCATTTTTTTTGGAGAATTCTAGGAGACAGGATAAGGAAATGCTATATAAAAGAGAAGGAAGAAGAAAAAGTGGAACAAGTTTAACTAAAAGTGATAAAGGCAAGAGGCTAAAAATGATGTATATGAACATAGATGGGGTTTTATCAAGTAAATTAAAATTAAGAGATTACATAAAGAAAGAAAATCCAGATATTGTATGCCTAGCTGAAACAAAACTAAATGAGGCAAACAAAATAGACTTGGATAATAGGTATAATGTATGGAGGAGACACAGGGGGTAAAGGAGGAGGAGAAGTCATGATAATGTCAAGGAAGGAGATGGTGGTAAACCAAGTGGAATGTGGAGAAGGAAAAGCAGAAGTACTGTATGTTAAGATGCATATTAATAAAAAAGAGTTAACAATCATTGTAACATATGTGCCACCAAAAACAAATTCATGGACCAATCAAGAATATAAAGACACGATAGATGACACAATAGGGAGTCTAACGAGAATCGTTAAAGAAAGGAAAAAAGTGATATTAGTAGGAGATTTCAACTGTAAAGAAGTGGACTGGGAAAATTGTGAAAGTGGTATGGGGGAAGAAGCCTAGGGAGAAAGATTCCTAAACCTAATGATAGATAATATGATGGGCCAAAGAGTAAAGGAAAACACAAGATTCAGAGGAAATGATGAGCCGGCAAGATTACGCCTGGTTTTTACAGGAGGTATACAAAAAAATGAAGATATAAGATATAAGTGCCCATTGGGAAAGAGTGATCATGTAATATTAGAAATGGATATAGAAGAGGGAAAAGAAGATAGAGATGAATCATACAAAGGAGACCGATTAAATTATAGAAGGCTGACATTGAGAATCTGAAGAACTATTTCAAATACGCTAACTGGGAGGAAATAGAAAACTCTGAGGGAGTGCAAGAGAAATATAACGTATTTTTGGAAATATACAAAACAGGAGTCAGGGAATATGTCCTGAAATATAGACCTAAGGAAGAAGTAAAGAAAGATTGGTTTAATGCAAAGTGTGCCAGAGCAAAGGAGAAAAGGGATGGAGAATGGAAAAGGTGGAGGAGAAATAGAAATGCAGTAAATAAGGTAAACTTCAAGATAGCAAGAAATGAATATGTTAAAGTGAGGAAGGAAGAGGAGAGGATCTATGAAAAGGACATAGTCGAAAAATGTAAGGAGCAACCAAAATTGTTCTACAGATTCATAAACGGAAAAATAAGACAAAAAGAAACAATAGAAAGGTTAAAAGGAGAAAAAGGGATGGTGGAAGACCCGAAAAAGTATGGCAGAACTGTTAAATAATAAGTTCCAGGAGATCTTTACTAAGGAATCCAAATTTGAAGGACCACAGGGTAATAGAGAGACCATCTATATGGAAGAGATTAAAATAACTAAGCTTAAAATAAAAGAAGTAATGAAGGAATTCAATGAAGAAAAGGCAATGGGATCAGATGAAGGTTCAGGCAGAATACTGAAAGGATGTAGGGAAGAACTAGCAAGTCCTATATACAACAATATAGAAAATGGAAGAAGTGGAATGGAAAAGAGCTGAGGTGTTTCCCATATATAAGAGCGGAAGGAAGGAAGAACCTCTAAATTACAGACCAGTATCACTAAGTAGTGTTATATGTAAGATGTGTGAAAAAGTAATAAAGAAACAATGGATCAAGTTCCTTGAAGACAACAAATTACTATCAAATAGCCAATTTGGCTTTAGAAAAGGTCGTTCGTGTGTAAAAAATTTACTAAGTTTCTACTCTAGAATAGTTGATAGGGTACAAGAGAGATAGGGATGGGTTGATTGTATTTACTTGGATTTAAAATAGGCATTTGATAAAATGCCACATGCAAGGTTACTGTGGAAATTAGAGGAGAAGGGTGACTTAAAAGGAAACACATTGAGATGGACGGAAAATTATTTGATGTGGAGAGAAATAAGGATGGTAGTCAAAGATATGAAGTCCAAGTGGAGAGCAGTAGAAAGCGGAGTGCCACAGGGGTCAGTATTGGCGCCAGTACTTTTCCTTATCTATATAAATGACATGCCAGAAGGAGTGAAGAGCTACATAAATCTGTTTGCGGACGTTGTGAAACTGTGCAGAGTTATAAAGCAAAAAGAGGATTGTGAAATACTGCAAGAAGACTTAAATAAGATCTGGGAATGGAGTAAAAAGTGGGAGATGGAATTCAATGTGGACAAAAGCCATGTCATGGAAATGGGAAAGAGTGAAAGACGACCAGTGGGAATCTATAAGATTGGAGATGGAGTCGAACTGGAGAAATTAAAAAAGGAAAAGTATTTGGGAGTGATGATGGAAGAAAATAATCAACCGGCAAGCCATATTGATAGAATTTTCAGAGAGAGACACAATTTGCTAAGGAATATTGGAATAGCATTTCACTACATTGACAAAGAAATGATGAAGAAATTGATAAGTACTATAATAAGTCCCAGATTGGAATATGCAGGAGTAGTGTGGACCCCCTACAAAAACAAACACATAAGGAAGCTGGAGAGACTACAAAAAAATGGCTACAAGAATGGTCCCAGAAGTTGAAGGGATGACATATGAGGAGAAAGTAAAGGCTATGGATCTTCTAACATTGGAACAGAGAAGGGAGAGAGGGGATCTTATACAAGTTTATAAATTGATAAACGGAATGGACCAAGTGGACAATGAGTATCTGATCCTGAGAGAAGAATATGCCAATCGAAGCACAAGATCGCATAGTAAGAAGCTGAGGAATGGAAGATGTGTAAGAGATATTAAAAAGTATAGTTTCCCGCAAAGATGTGTTGAGACGTGGAACAGTTTGAATGAAGAAGTAGTGTCTGCAACGAGTGTGCATAGTTTTCAAGTAAGGTTGGATAAGTGTAGATATGGAGACCGGGCCACACAAGCATAAAGTCCAGGCCCTGTAAAAGTACAACTAGGTAAATACACGTAGTGTAGTGGTTATCACGCTCGACTCACAATCGAGAGGGCTGTGTTTGAGTCCTGGTAAGCGGCGAGGCAAATGGGCAAGCCTCTTAATGTGTGGCCCCTGTTCACTTAGCAGTAAATAGGTACGGGATGTAAGTCGAGGGGTTGTGGCATCGTTTTCCCGGTGTGTGTTGTGTGTTGATGTGGTCTCAGTCCTACCCAAAGTTCGGTCTATGAGCTCTGAGTTCGCTCCATAATGGGGAAGACTGGCTGGGTGACAGGCAAGAGGTGACACACACACACACACACACACACACACACACACACACACACACACACACACACACACACACACACCGGAGACTGATCTGGAAACTTGAAATGGTAGGAGGAGTGCATGGCAGTTTACTAAAATGGATGGAAGACTTTTTGGTAGGAAGAGAAATGAGAACAATAATTAAGGACAGACCATCAGAATGGGGCTTGGTGGAGAGTGGAGTTCCACAGGGATCAGTGTTGGCACCAGTAATGTTCGCGGTCTACATAAATGACATGGTGGATGGGATGTCCAGTTATGTGAGCCTATTTGCAGACGATGCAAAATTGTTAAGAAAAGTGAGATGTGACAAAGATTGCGAACTACTCCAGGAAGACTTGGACAGAATATGGAAATGGAGCTGTACATGGCAAATGGAGTTCAACACGACAAAATGCAAGAAAATAGAGTTTGGCAAGAGTGAAAGAAGAATCAGGAGTATGTACAAGATAGGAAATGAAGACATAAAACCAGTCATGAAGAAAAAGACCTTGGGGTGACAATTACCAATGACCTATCGCCAGAGAGACATATAAACAAAATAATTGGAGAAGTATTGAACTTATTGAGGAACATAAGAGTGGCGTTCAGATATTTAGATGAAGAAATGATGAAGAAAATAATTACTGCAATGATAAGACCGAGGCTTGAATATGCAACAATACAGTGGGCTCGAACTTAAAGAAACACATAAGGAAACTAGAGAAAGTACAGAGGGCTGCAACAAAATGGTGCCTGACTTAAGAGATTTGACTTATGAAGACAGACTGAAAAGATTGCAACTTCCGACCCTGGAAAACAGAAGAGAAAGGGAGACCTGATAGCAATATACAGAGTGATGATTGGCATGGAAAAATGGATAGGGAAGATCTGTGTATGTGGAATGAAAGAATGTCGAGAGGGCATGGGAAAAACTAAAATGGCCACTTATAGGAGAGATGTGAAAAATATAGCTTCCCTCATAGAAGGGTGGAAGCATGGAATAGTTTAGACGTGGAAGTGGTCAGCAAGGAATATTCATGATTTTAAGAAAAGCTGGACATTAATAGATATGGAGACGGGACAACACGAGCATAGCTCTTTTCCCGTATGTTACAATTAGGTAAATACAATTAGGTAAATACACACACACACACACACACACACACAAACATATACAAACATAGATGGGATTTTATCTAGTAAATTAGAATTAAGAGATTACATAAAGAAAGAAGAACCAGATATTGTATGCCTGGTGGAAACAAAGTTAAACGAGGCAATAAAAATAGACATAGATAAAAGGTATAATATATGGAGGAGAGACAGAGTGGGTAAAGGAGGAGGAGGAGTCATGATGATGTTAAGGAAGGAGATAGTGGTAAATCAAGTGGAGTTTGGGAAGGAAAATCAGAAATACTGTATGTTAAGATGCATATTAACAAAAGGAGTTAACAATCATTGGAACATATGTGCCACCAAAACAAACTCATGGACAAACCAAGAATATAGAGACATGATAGATGACACAATAAGGAGTCTTACAAGAATCATTAAGGAAAGGAGAAAAGTGATATTGATAGGAGATTTCAACTGTAAGGAGGTAGACTGGGAAAATTATGAAAGTGGTATGGGGAAGATGCCTGGGAGATAGATTCCTGAACCTAATGATAGATAATTTGATGGTCCAAAGAGTAAAGGAAAACACAAGATTCAGAGGAAGCCATGAGCCGGCAAGATTAGACCTAGTTTTTACAAGGGATATACCAATTAACGATGATATAAGATACAAGTGCCCATTGGGAAAGAGTGACCATGTAATATTAGAGATGGATATAGAAGAAGGAAAGGAAGATAGGGATGAATCATACAAAGGAGACCGATTAAATTACAGAAAGGCTGATATTGAGAATCTCAAGAACTATTTTAAAAACGGAAACTGGGAGGAGATGGGAAACTCATTAACGGTTCAAGAGAAATATAACTTATTTTTGGAAATATACAAAACTGGGGTCAGGGAATATGTTCCGAAATATAGACCGAAAAAGAAGGAAAGAAAGATTGGTTTAATGCAAGATGTGCTAGGGAAAGGAGAAACGAGATGGAGCATGGAAATGGTGGAGAAGAAACAGAAATCCAGAAAATAAGGAAAACTTCAAAACAGCAAGAAATGAATATGCTAAGGTGAGAAAGGAAGAAGAAAAGAACTATGAAAAGGACATTGTCGAAAAATGTAAGGAACAACCAAAATTGTTCTACAGATTCATAAATGGAAAAATAAGACAAAAAGAAACAATAGAAAGGTTAAAAGGAGAAAACGGAATGGTGGAAGACCCAAAAAGTATGGCAGAACTGTTAAATAGTAAATTTCATGAGGTCTTTAATAAGGAATCCAAATTTTAAAAACCACAGGGTAATTGAGAGACTGTCTATATGAAAGAGATTAAAGTAACCAAGCTTGAAATAAAAAAGTTGATGACGGAATTGGATGAGGAAAAGGCAATGGGACCGGATGAAGTCTCAGGCAGAATACTGAAAGAATGTAGGGAAGAACTAGCAAGTCCAATATACAACATCATAAAATGCTCAATAGAAAATGGAACAGTGCCAGTGGAGTGGAAAAGAGCTGAGGTGGTTCCCATATATAAGAGCGGAAGGAAGGAAGAACCTTTAAATCACAGACCAGTATCACTAACTAGTGTAACATGCAAGATGTGTGAAAAAGTAAAGAAGCAATGGATCGAGTTTCTTGAAGACAACAAAATATTATCAAATAGCCAATTTGGTTTTAGAAAAGGTCGGTCATGTGTGACAAATTTATTGAGTTTCTACTCTAGAATAGTTGATAAAGTACAAGAGAGAGAGGGATGGGTTGACTATATTTATTTAGATTTAAAAAAGGCTTTTGATAAAGTGCCACATGAAAGATTACTATGGAAGTTAGAGGAGAAGGGTGGCTTAAAAGGAAGCACATTGAGATGGATGAAGAATTACTTAAGGGGGAGAGAAATAAGGACGATAGTTAAAGATATGAAGTCAAGTGGAGAACAGTAGACAGCGGAGTGCCACAGGGGTCAGTATTGGCACCAATACTTTTCTCGTATATATAAATGACATGCCAGAGGAGTGAACAGCTACATAAATCTGTTTGCGGACGATGCGAAACTGTGCAGAGTCATTAAACAAAAGAGGATTGTGAAATACTACAGGAAGACTTAAACAAGATCTGGAAATGGAGCAAAAATGGGAGATGGAATTCAATGTGGACAAAAGCCATGTCATGGAAATGGGAAAAAGTGAAAGACGACCAGTGGGAATCTATAAGATGGGAGATGGAGTAGAACTAGAAAAAGTAAAAAGGAAAAGGACTTGGGAGTGACAATGGAAGAAAATAATCAACCGGTTAGCCATATTGATAGAATTTTCAGAGAGGCGTATAATTTGCTAAGGAATATTGGAGTAGCATTTCACTATATGGACAAGGAAATGATGAAGAAATTGATAAGTACTAAAATAAGACCTAGATTGGAATATGCAGGGTTGTGTGGACTCCCATAAAAGAAACACATAAGAAAATTAGAGACTACAAAAATGTCTACAAGAATGGTTCCAGAATTTAAAGGGATGGCATATGAGGAGAGACTAAAGGCAATGGATCTACCAACCTTGGAGCAGAGAAGAGAGGGAGGGGATCTGATACAAGTTTATAAATTGATTAACGGAATGGATGAAGTGGATAATGAGAAACTGATCCTGAGAGAAGAATATGGCTTTAGAAGCACAAGATCGCATAGTAAGAAACTAAGGAAGGGACGATGTCTGAGAGATGTTAAAAAATTTAGTTTCCCGCAAAGATGTGTTGAGACTTGGAACAGTTTGAGTGAGGAAGTGGTATCAGTGTACATAGTTTTAAAGAAAAATTGAATAAGTGTAGATATGGAGACGGGACCACACGAGCATAAAGCACAGGCCCTGTAAAACTACAACTAGGTAAATACAACAACTAGGTAATACACACACCGTCTCTGTTGCTGAGAGAGGACGGCTCGTATCCGGCTGCGGACTGGAAGAAGGAAAATACCTATGGTGTTACAGGGCCCGGGTAACTCTAAGTTAGTGTCCTACTGTTGCTAGTGTTGAAAGTGAGGGATATGGAGAGTGGTCCCTGAGAGGAGAGTGTGGGCGGTGATTGTTTTGGCCGTAATCAGCTGACGATAACAAACATGGCATCTAGACAAGCCAGAGACTTTGAAGATTTTATAACTACGCCAGAAGGACTGGAGAAATTAGATATGGATGCAAAAATCCAGGCACTGGAAAGTAAGATCCTAAACATTTTGTCCATAGAAGAAAAACTGGATAGAGTTCTAGCCGAGAATGATTCGTTCAAAAAAGAGATATATTTGTTAACGTTAGCGAATAAAGAGCTATTGAAGGAAAAAGTAGAGATGAAGAAAGAAAACCAACAACTAAGGAATCAATGTGAAGAGATAAAGGCTAAACTCCTGGAAATGGAGATAAAAATATCCGAAGGAGACTTGAGGAAGGAGGAATGCCTTAATCTAATTGATACCAGGATGAAAGAAGTGAACCATGAACATCAGGAGGTACAAAGGTCCTTTAGGGAGATAGTGAAAAAGCAGGAAGAGGAAAATAAAGGGATTACGCAGAGAGGAAATGGTAAAGGCACTAAAGGAAAATGAGTATGTGGTGAGAGATATTGCTGAAAAGAAAAATGTGTGATCATAATAGGATTGAGGGAAGAAACTAACAGGAACTGGCAGGACAGGAGGGATAAGGAAAATGACAGGATTAAGTCTTTACTGAACAAGATCTCTGTGGAAGAAGAGGACCTATATGCTGAGGTAGAAGAAAGTGTGAGATTGGGAGCTTTTGAGGAAGGCAAGAATAGACCATTAAAATTGAAATTAAAGTCTCAGGTGGCAGCGGAGGCCTTGTTGAGGAGAGCTTGGAAACCTAAGGACTCTGAGGAAACCAAAACAATTTACATAAGAAGAAATATGTCACAGGATGAGCGAATGAAAATGAAGGAGCTTGTAACTGCATTGAAGGAGAGGAATGACGAAAGAGCAGAGGAGGAAAAGACCAAGTTTTTTTGGAAGATGAGAAATGAAAGGCTAAAGAAGTGGTGGATAAAACAGACGGAATAGACCTTACATGGAAGAATGAGACTAGGAATGGAATAAAAGTGACTTACACGAACATAGATGGATTTCTGTCTAAGAGGCTAGAATGTATGGATTACCTAAGAAATAACGAACCGGACATAATGTGTGTAGTGGAAACAAAGCTAGACTGGTTTGTTGTAAAACACTACAAAAATATGGAGAAATGATAGAAGAAATAAAGGAGGTGGTGGTATAATGGTTCTTACTAAGGAAGATCTGATAGTGAAGGAGGTGAACTATAGTAAGAGAAAAGAGGAAGTGATAAGTATGCTTATAACAGATGGCAAGAGGGATATTAATATTATAACAGTATAGATACCACCCAGAACCATTGCTTGGGAATATGAACAGTACCAAGTGGTGATGAGAAATACTCTAGACAGAATAAAGCAAGAACTCATCAGAAAGGATAGAGTGATGATATTTGGAAACTTTAATTGCAAAGAAATAGTGTGGGAAGACTACGAAGTGGTGAATGGTGGTGAGTGGGCAGAAGAATTGTTAAAGGTAGCAACAAATAACTTGATGACACAGTGGGTGAGATCACCAACAAGGTGCAGGGACAAGATGTTGCAGCAAGGTTGGATCTGGTATTTACCAGGGGCATCTCTCTAAAAGAGGAAATTGAGTATGAATGTCCCTTGGGGAAAAGCGATCATGATGTCCTAAGCTTTGAGCTGGATACGGAATTAAGCATGAATAAGATTGTGGAACGCAGGGAGGAAAAATTAAATTATAATAGGGCAAATTATAACCATATAAGGGAGTTCTTTAATGAAATTGACTGGTTCGTGGTATACCAGGAAAGGGATATGCAATTGAAATACGATAAATTTATGGATTTGTATAACTCTGCTGTGAAAAAAGTTTGTGCCATATCACAGAAAGAGGACTTTAAATAAAAAAACAGTGGTTTAATAGTAATTGTGAAGAAGCAAGAAAGAACAAAGAAAAGGCATGGAAGAAACTTAAGAAAAACAGTGATGTATTATCAAGAGAAGTCTACAAAACAGCAAGGAATAGATATGCTGAAGTAAGGAGAACAGCACAGAAGGAATATGAACAGAGGGTGGTGGAAAACTATGATAGTAACCCAAAAATGTTTACAAATTCATAAATGGAAAACTAAATAAAAGGGAGGCAATAGAAAAGGTAAAAAACGGGGAAGAAGTATATGAAGATGCTGGAGATATAGATGAAATTTTGAACGATAACTTTTGCAAAGTGTTTACAAAGGAGGAGCATTTTATGGGAGGAAGGCCTATGGAAATAAAGTAAATGCAGGACATCATGGTTACTAAGGAAGATGTAAGGAAAATTATAAGCAATCTGGATATTAATAAATCAATGGGCCTGATGGCATATCTGGGAGGTTGCTAAATGAATGTAAGGATCAATTGTTGAA
Source organism: Portunus trituberculatus (assembly GCF_017591435.1). NCBI lineage: Eukaryota > Metazoa > Arthropoda > Malacostraca > Decapoda > Portunidae > Portunus > Portunus trituberculatus. The sequence goes on from NC_059295.1 coordinate 2,209,778, forward strand.
CCCATATTTGATATTGTGGAAACCTCCATACGAACAGGATTAGTCCCGAAAGAGTGGAAAAGAGCTGACATTGTGCCTATATATAAGAATGGTAGTAGAATGGAACTGCTAAATTATAGACCAGTATCGTTGACTAGTATATTGTGCAAGGTATGTGAAGAAGTAATTAAAGCTAAGTGGAGTGAGTATCTAGAAAGTGAAAACATTCTGAGTGAAAGACAGTTTGGTTTCAGAAAAGGAAGATCGTGTATCCAATTTATTATGTTTTTATTCAAGAGTGACTGACATACTACAACATAGAGAGGGATGGGTGGATGCTATCTACCTGGACTTGAGAAAGGCCTTTGATAAAGTACCACTCAATAGACTGATGTGGAAACTAAAGAAGATTGGAGGAGTAAATGATAAACTAGCATTTTTTATTAAATGGATGGAAAATTACTTAGTGGGAAGATAAATGAGAACAGTGGTGAGAGGAAGGAAGTCCGAGTGGAAGAAGGTAACCAGTGGTGTTCCACAGGGATCAGTGCTTGGTCCCATCATGTTTTTGATTTATGTTAATGATATGCCAGTAGGAATTGACAGTTACATGAACATGTTTGCAGACGATACTAAAATTATGAGGAGAGTAAAGAATGTGGAAGATTGTAACAAGTTACAGGAAGATCTTGATAAAATATATGAGTGGAGTGAGGAGTGGCAGATGGAATTTAATATAGACAAGACCCATGTTATGAAAATGGGAAGAAGTAGATACAGACCAAACTGGGATTACAGGCTGGGTGATGAGAAAATTAAAGAGACCAATGAGGAGAAAGACTTAGAAGTAACCGTGCAAAACACTTTGTCACCGGAGAAACACATTAACAAGATTTTTTGGAATACATTTAACATGCTTCAAAATATTGGCCTTGCATTCCACTACCTAGATGAAGGAATAATGAAGAAGATATTATGTACCTTAATAAGACCCCAGTTAGAATATGCAGCTTGTGTCTGGTCACCGCATATGAAGAAAAATGTGAAGAAGGTAGAAAGGGTACAGAGGCTGGCAACAATGATGGTACCAGGACTCAGGGAGTTAGACTATGAGGAAAGACTGAGGAAGCTGGGGCTGACCACATGAGAAGAGAGAAGAACAAGAGGAGACATGATAACTATGTATAAATTGGTGAACAAGATTGACATACTGGACAGAGAGTTGATAAAGGTGACCACAAGTAATCATCTCCGAGGACATGGAAAAAAGCTAATTAAAGACATCTGTCTAAATGACGTGAGAAAATACAGTTTCCCGCATCGTAGCATTGATAAGTGGAATAAACTGAGCAGTGATGTCGTTGACACGGTGTGTGTCAATCAGATGAAAGAGAGATATGACAGGAATGGAGAAGGAGACAGGACACAGAGAGCTTAGCTCGGGCCTTGTAATACACAAATAGGTAAATACACACACACACACACACACACACACACACACACTTTAATTGTAAGGAAATAGTGTGGGAAGACTACGAAATGGTAAACGTTGGAGAGTGGGCAGGCAGAGGAATTGTTAAACGTAGCAACAAATTACTTGATGACACAGTGGGTGAGATCACCAACAAGGTGCAGGGGACAAGATGTTGCAGCAAGCTTGGATTTGGTATTTACCAGGGGCATCTCTCTAAAAGAAGAAATTGAGCATGAATGTCCCTTGGGGAAAAGCGATCATGATGTCCTAAATATTAAGTTGGATACAGAAATAAGCACAGATAGGATTGTGGAACACAGGGAGGAAAAATTAAATTATACTAGAGCAAATTATAACCATATGAGGGAGTTCTTTAATGAAATTGACTTGACTGTGGTATACCAGGAAGGAGATATGCAACTGAAATACGATAAATTTATGGATTTATATAACTCTGCTGTGAAGAGGTTTGTCCCATATCACAGAAAGAGGGCTAAATAATAAACAGTGGTTTGATAGAAATTGTGAAGAAGCAAAAAAGAACAAAGAAAAGGCATGGAAGAAACTTAAGAAAAACAGTGATGTATTATCAAGAGAAGTTTACAAAACAGCAAGGAATAGATATGTTGAAGTAAGGAGAACAGCACAAAAGGAATATGAACAGAGAGTGGTGGAAAACTGTGATAGTGACCCAAAAATGTTTTACAAATTCATAAATGGAAAACTAAATAAAAGGGAGGCAATAGAAAAGGTAAAAAATGGGGAAGAAGTATATGAGGATGCTAGAGATATAGATGAAATTTTGAACAAAGTGTTTACAAAGGAGGAGTATTTTATAGGAGAAGGGCCAACGGAGATAAAGCAAATGCTGGACATCATGGTTAGTAAAGAAGATGTAAAGAAAATTATAAGCAATTTGGATATTAATAAATCATGGGGCCTGATGGCATATCTGGAAGGTTGCTAAAAGAATGTAAGGATCAATTGTTGAACCCTGTATTTGATATTGTGGAAATCTCCATACGAACAAGAATAGTCCCGAAAGAGTGGAAAAGAGCTGACATTGTGCCTATATATTAAAGTGGTAGTAGAATGGAACCGCTAAATTATAGACCAGTATCGTTGACTAATATATTGTGCAAGGTATGTGAAGAAGTAATTAAAGCTAAGTGCAGTGAGTATCTAGAAAGTGAAAACATTCTGAGAGAAAGACAGTTTGGTTTCAGAAAAGGAAGATCGTGCGTATCCAATTTATTATGTTTTTATTCAAGAATGACTGACTTACTACAACATAGAGAGGGATGGGTGGATGCTATCTACCTGGACTTGAGAAAGGCCTTTGATAAAGTACCACACAATAGACTGATGTGGAAACTAAAGAAGATTGGAGGAGTAAATGATAAACTAGCAAAATGGATGGAAAATTACTTAATGGGAAGAAAAATGAGAAAAGTGGTGAAGGGAAGGAAGTCCGAGTGGAAGAAGGTAAGAAGTGGAGTTCCACAAGGATCAGTGCTTGGTCCCATCATGTTTTTGATTTATGTTAATGATATGCCAGTAGGAATAGACAGTTACATGAATATGTTTGCGGACGATACCAAAATTATGTGGAGAGTAAAGAATGTGGAAGATTGTAACAAGCTACAGGAAGATCTTGACAAAATATATGAGTGGAGTAAAGAGTGGCAGATGGAATTCAATATAAAGAAGAGCCATGTTATGAAAATGGGAAGAAGTAGATACAGACCAAACAGGGATTACAGGCTGGGTGGTGAAAAGATTGAAGAGACCAATGAGGAGAAAGACTTAGGAGTAACCGTGCAAAACACTCTGTCACCGGAGAAACACATTAACAAGATATTTGGAAAAATATATAACATGCTCCAAAATATTGGCCTTGCATTCCACTACCTAGATGAAGGAATGATGAAGATATTATGCACCTTAATAAGACCCCAGTTAGAATATACAGCTTGCGTCTGGTCACCTCATATGAAGAAAAATGTGAAGGTGGAAAGGGTACAGAGGCTGGTAATAAGGATGGTACCAGGACTCAGGGAGTTAGACTATGAGGAAAGACTAAGGAAGCTAGGGATGACCACACTAGAAGAGAGAAGAACAAGAGGAGACATGATAACTATGTATAAATTGGTGAACAATATTGACATACTGGACAGAGAATTGATAAAGGTGACCGCAAGTAATTACCTCCAAAGACATGGAAAAAAACTAATAAAGGACATCTGTCTAAATGACGTGAGAAAGTACAGTTCCCGTATCGTAGTATTGATAAGTGGAATAAACTGAGCAGTGATGTCGTTGACGCGGTGTGTGTCAATCAGATGAAAGAGATATATGACAGGAGTGGAGAAGGAGACAGGACAAAGAGCTTAGCTGGGGCCCTGTAATACACAAATAGGTAAATACACACACACACACCGCGTAGTGTAGTGGATAGCACGCTCGATTCACAATCGAGAGGGCCGGGTTCGAGTTCCTGTAGGCGGTGAGGCAAATGGGCAAGCCTCTTAATGTGTGGCCCCTGTTCACCTAGCAGTAAATAGGTACGGGATGTAACTCGAGGGGTTGTGGCCTCGCTTTCCTGGTGTGTGTTGTGTGTTGATATGGTCTATAAGCTCTGAACTCGCTCTGTAATGGGGAGAACTGGCTGGGTGACCAGCAGGCGACCCAGGTGAATTACATACACACACACAGACACACACACACACACACACACACCTAAAGAAGAAGGAAAGAAAGATTGGTTTAATGCAAGATGTGCTAGGGCAAAGGAGAAACGAGATGGAGCATGGAAAAGGTGGAGAAGAAACAGAAATCCAGAAAATAAGGAAAACTTCAAAGCAGCAAGAAATGAATATGCTAAGGTGAGAAAGGAAGAAGAAAAGAACTATGAAAAGGACATTGTCGAAAAATGTAAGGAACAACCAAAATTGTTCTACAGATTCATAAATGGAAAAATAAGACAAAAAGAAACACTAGAAAGGTTAAAAGGAGAAAACGGAATGGTGGAAGACCCAAAAGTATGGCAGAACTGTTAAATAGTAAATTTCATGAGGTCTTTACTAAGGAATCCAAATTTGAAAGACCACAGGGTAATAGAGACTGTCTATATGAAAGAGATTAAAGTAACCAAGCTTGAAATAAAAAGTTGATGACGGAATTGGATGAGGAAAAGGCAATGGGACGGATGAAGTCTCAGGCAGAATACTGAAAGAATGTAGGGAAGAACTAGCAAGTCAATATACAACATCATAAAATGCTCAATAGAAAATGGAACAGTGCCAGTGGAGTGGAAAAGAGCTGAGGTGGTTCCCATATACAAGAGCGGAAGGAAGGAAGAACCTTTAAATTACAGACCGGTATCACTAACTAGTGTAATATGCAAGATGTGTGAAAAAGTAATAAAGAAGCAATGGATCGGGTTTCTTGAAGACAACAAAATATTATCAAATAGCCAATTTGGTTTTAGAAAAGGTCGGTCATGTGTGACAAATTTATTGAGTTTCTACTCTAGGATAGTTGATCAAGTACAGAGAGAGAGGATGGGTTGACTGTATTTATTTAGATCTAAAAAAGGCTTTTGATAAAGTGCCACATGAAAGATTACTATGGAAGTTAGAGGAGAAGGGTGGCTTAAAAGGAAGCACATTGAGATGGATGAAGAATTACTTAATGGGAAGAGAAATAAGGACGATAGTTAAAGATATGAAGTCCAAGTGGAGAACAGTAGACAGCGGAGTGCCACAGGGGTCAGTATTGGCACCAATACTTTTCTCGTATATATAAATGACATGCCAGAGGAGTGAACAGCTACATAAATCTGTTTGCGGACGATGCAAAACTGTGCAGAGTCATTAAACAAAAGAGGATTGTGAAATACTACAGGAAGACTTAAACAAGATCTGGAAATGGAGCAAAAATGGAGATGTAATTCAATGTGGACAAAAGCCATGTCATGGAAATGGGAAAAAGTGAAAGACGACCAGTGGGAATCTATAAGATGGGAGATGGAATAGAACTAGAAAAAGTAAAAAGGAAAAGGACTTGGGAGTGACAATGGAAGAAAATAATCAACGGTTAGCCATATTGATAGAATTTTCAGAGACGTATAATTTGCTAAGGAATATTGGAGTAGCATTTCACTATATGGACAAGGAAATGATGAAGAAATTGATAAGTACTAAAATAAGACCTAGATTGGAATATGCAGGAGTTGTGTGGACTCCCATAAAAGAAACACATAAGAAAATTAGAGACTACAAAAATGGCTACAAGAATGGTTCCAGAATTTAAAGGGATGGCATATGAGGATAGACTAAAGGCAATGGATCTACCAACCTTGGAGCAGAGAAGAGAGAGGGATCTGATACAAGTTTATAAATTGATTAACGGAATGGATGAAGTGGATAATGAGAAACTGATCCTGAGAGAAGAATATGACTTTAGAAGCACAAGATCGCATAGTAAGAAACTAAGGAAGGGACGATGTCTGAGAGATGTTAAAAAATTTAGTTTCCCGCAAAGATGTGTTGAGACTTGGAACAGTTTGAGTGAGGAAGTGGTATCAGCAAAGAGTGTACATAGTTTTAAAGAAAAATTGGATAAGTGTAGATATGGAGACGGGACCACACGAGCATAAAGCCCAGGCCCTGTAAAACTACAACTAGGTAAATACAACTAGGTAAATACACACACAAAGTTGTGTTGAGACTTGGAACAGTTTGAGTGAGGAAGTGGTGTCAGCAACTAGTGTGCATAGTTTTAAAGAGAAATTGGATAAGTGTAGATATGGAGATGGGGCCACACGAGCATGAAGCCCAGGCCCTGTTAAACTACAAATAGGTAAATACACACACACACACACACACATTAGATTTAAAAAAGGTGTTTGATAAAGTGCCACATGAAAGATTACTATGGAATTTAGAGGAGAAGGTTATTAGAGTAGGAGCTTTTTATAGACCACCTAACCAGTCAGCAGATGTAGACAACCTTATGGTAGATGAGATAAATAGGGGGTGTACTAGTCAGACAATTATCTTAGGGGATTTTAATCTTAAGTCAGTAAACTGGGAGAGGATGGTAGGAGATGCTAGTGAAAATAAGTTTATGGAAAGTTTTCAGGATAACTATTTAGTGCAGATGGTAGATAAACCTACTAGGGGGAGGAAGGTTTTAGACATAGTACAGTAAAACCTCGCTTGACGAACGTCTCTAAGGACGAACAATTCGGGAGACGACCAAAAAATTTGTCAATATATCAACCCAGGGGACAAACGATATTTCGGGGGACGAACACGGTTAAACGGCTCATGGCAGGCGAACCGTTTGTGTGATAGCCAATCCGGCTATCACACAACAACCAAACAAAATATAAGCACAAAAGAAAATAGAAACAGGAACATACGAAAAATATTACATAATCTCCGTGCCACAACGATTTTCTCCTGTTTTTCCTGGGCATGGTGATGTTACCGGCGCGCTCTACTGTAGCTTCCTCGGCATTATCCTCTCTGCTCTGGTGGCTCTCAGCGTTGCTGTCATCATCATCCTTGCCATGTCCAGGTACTGCAGATTGTTGCACATCCATCGCAGCTGTTTCCTCGCTCGCTTGGCAAGGAACACCGCCCTACTGCCCGCTCCTCTCACACTGAGCATCAGCTCCGAGGATCAAAGGAACTTCCTGGCCACGTACCTTTAACTTCCCTTCTTGGAAGTCCAAACTTGCTCCCACACGCGTTAGGAAGTCAATCCTCAGCAGACAAGGGTCTTCCAAGGCAGAGACGAAGACTGGCAATCTTTCCATGTTTCCCACGCCGATGTTCACTATAACGGGGCCCCACATAGCGGCACTGACTTGTGACGCTACACAGCTGTTGTGTAGCTCTGGCACGCTGCACACATCCAAAGTCCTCTCTCATGACTGTCTTTTCGGATCTTGTCTGTCTTCCTCCCCATCCTCCTCTCCTCCATTCCATCAAGCCATCAATGTCCAGTCTCTCAAGTAAATAATCTTTTCTTTTTTATTAATTTTATTATCATTTTGATAGCATTTAGGTAAGTAAAACAATTTAGGCTTTTTATAATTATTTCGTTCATGTCATGCATACATTAAAGGTCTATTTTGAATAGGTTTTATGGACAAAAGTATGATTTTTTTTTTTTGGTCTGGAACGGATTAATGGTATTTCAATACATTCTTATGGGAAAAATTGATTCAGGGGACGAACAAATCGGGTGACGAACAGGATTTAGGAACGAATTATGGTTGTGAGCTGAGGTTTTATTGTACTAACAAATATTGAGCATTGTTTAAAGGAAGTTGAGGTGAGAGAGACTTTAGCAAACAGTGACCATCATATAATTAGATTTATCATTAATTCCAGTAGGGATAATATAGTGAATAAGACTAGAGTCCCAAACTATCAGAAAGGCAATTATGGTAGGTTACATCAGTTATTAGGAGAGGTAAACTGGGAAGATAGTTTTGGAAATAAAACTGCACAGGAGATGTGGGGTATTTTTAAGGTTGTAGTAAAGGGTATAGTGATGCAGTGTATCCCTTACAAAGATATAAGGCAGAGAAACAGCCATTATGGTGGACTCACGAGATAGGTAGACAGATCAGAGAGAAGAAGATGGCATATAGAGAGTTGCAGAAAAGTGGGAAAGATGTAGATTTGATTAGGTACAGACAGGTCAGGGATGATTTGAGTAAGGTTATAAAAAAAAAGTAAAAGGCAGGCAGAGATAAAACTAGCTAGAGCTGGGAGTAAAGATCCCAAAAAATTATATAGTTATTACAAGGTCAGTGATAAAAGAAATAAGGATAGGATTGGACCACTCAGAAAAGATGGTGTAGTAGTGGATCAAAATGAAGACAGTAGAATTATTGAATGAACAATTTTCTTCAGTATTTACTAGGGAAAGGATAGGAAATCCTGTTATAAACAGTGCGACGAGTAGTTTAAGAGCTTTAGAAAATATTGATATAAAACCGAGAATTATTAGGAAATTTATTCTTGAACTAGACGATAGGAAAGCTAGTGGTCCTGATGAGCTACATGCCAGAGTACTTAGGGAGGGTGTAGACAGTATTTCTGAAGCACTTAAGTTAATCTTTGAAAGATCACTTAGGTTTGCTGAGATACCTCAGGACTGGAAGTTAGCTAAAGTTACACCAATATTTAAAAAGGGTAGAAAGGATGATGTGAATAATTATAGACCGATCAGATTAACTAGTATAGTATGTAAGATACTAGAGAAAATCATTAAGGGTAGTATCTGGGAGCAATTAAATGAGAATAGATTAATTAGAGATACCCAACATGGCTTTAGATCAGGGAGGTCCTGTCTTACAAATTTGCTCGATATCTTAGAATATATTACCAAGGAGTTAGATGATGGAAATAGCATAGATATTATTATTATATATCTAGATTTTAGCAAGGCCTTTGATAAGGTACCACATAGGAGGCTAGTGTACAAATTGAGACTACATGGGATAGGGGGTAGGTTAGTTGATTGAAATAGTGAATGGCTTTCTGATAGGAAACAGAGAGTAGTATTAAATGGGGTAATGTCTGAGTGGAAGGAAGTGGTTAGTGGGGTACCCCAAGGATCAGTGCTAGGACCTCTTCTTTTCTTGGTGTACATTAATGATTTAGATATAGGAATTAGTAGCAAAGTATCAAAGTTTGCAGATGATACTAAGATAGCATGTGCAGTACAGGGTGAAAAAGACAATTACAGAATACAAAGAGACCTGGACAGGCTGATAGCATGGGCAGACAGGTGGCAGATGGAGTTTAATTCTAAAAAGTGTCATGTTATGCATTTAGGTAAAGACCACAAATTTTAGCTATGAGATGGAGGGATGTTGGCTAGAGGCAGTAGAGGAGAGAAAGGATTTAGAAGTAGTGATAGACAGGACTATGAAATTTTCAAAGCAATGTTTAGAAGCAAGAAATAGGGCAAATAGGATCCTGGGTTTTATAAATAGAAATGTTAGTTATAAAAGTAAGGAAGTGGTGCGTAGCTTATATAATTCCTATGTTAGGCTCCATTTAGAGTATTGCATACAGGCCTGGTCATCCCATTATAGGCAGGATATCAACATGTTAGAAGCAGTTCAGAGAAGAGCAACTAGGATGATACCAGCATTAAAGCGCCTGGAGTATAGAGATAGATTAAAGGAATTAAACATGTTTTCATTTAAGAGGAGATGTATAAGAGGGGATATGATAGAGTTATTTAAAATGTTCTCATATACAAAATACATAGATGTGAGATCTTTCTTTACCTTAGAGGAGGAAAGTAGGACTAGAAATCATGGCAGGAAAATTAGAAAGCAAGGCTGCAGGTTAGATATAAGAAAATATTTCTTTAGTCATAGTCTGGAATGTATTGCCAGAGAGGGTTGTAAATAGCACTAGTTTCACAATGTTTAAAAACAGATTAGAAAAGCACTTAAATTTATTAGATTTATAATTATGTATAGCGCTGCATGAAATTTACTATAGTTAAACAAGACATGATCCCCATGTATGGGGATCACAGATTGTAGAGGAATTCGCTGCAGGACTTAGCCCTGTTAACCCCTTCAATACGGTGACGCCTATGTAGGCGTCATGAAGCCCCAGTAGCATACAGTACCCTCCCGAGTTTAGCGCTTGCTTTCTTCTTAAGATATAGCGCCAAACTCGAGGATCGCTAAACTCGGGTATTGAAAACAATGTAAAAACGCTTATTCATTCTGGCCCGGGACGAAGCTGATTTTTTTTCCTCCCCACTTTACTCCCTTACTTCAAAATACCGATAAATTGGTGGGTGTATTCAGTTTCAGTGAAGAATGCTCTTGTTAAGATGAAAAAAACTGGGATACACACTTTATTGAAAAGAAGAAAAAGAGAAAAGAAATAATAAGAATTCTAACAGCACATAATCTCACTCTGGGGCATGGTCCGCTAGTGCAAAGCCTTCAAATTCGTTGCCCAAATATACGGGGGCTTCATTATCGTCGACCAGCAGCTCATCACCATCATCATCCTTCTCAGCAACAACAGCAGGTGGTGTGTCTTCTCGCTTGTCACGGTTACTGAAGTATCTTGTGATCAAGGCCTGTTGTCGTTTTTTCATTAGTGTGGTACATATGTTTGTATTCATTTAATCCTTTTGAACTGCGTGGATGCATGTCACACGTCGGTCAGAATTTGAATCAAAATTGCAAATAGCCTCCTTTAATTTTTCTGTAATTGCAAATATTTCTGTTAATTGGTAAACAGTTAGCTCATCTTCCTTTTCCTTTTCCTCTTCTTTTCTTCTTCCTCGTGCTCCTCTTCAAGCATGTCTTCTGCACTAGGTTCGGCGACTCTCTCTCCAATAAGATTTTCTATGTCAGCAGCACTGACAATGTCATACCCACTGATGGGTAATGTTTTGGCCAGCTGAAGCAGTGAGCCCATAGCGGCCGCTACACTCTGTCTCTCCTGTGTTGTGCTGAGCTCACGGGCAGCTACTCGTTTCTGCCTCGATCCACGGAAAACTCTCCTCCAACCGTGTTTCACTGTAGCAGCATTGACAAAGTTCAGCATTCCACCATTAAGTCCATAGCTTTCTTGATATCAAAATTACGAAAGAAATTCTGTGCTGTCATAATTTCCTTGGGTCTACCTGGTGCTGGCAACACTGTATGGGAGCTTGCCTCACCTGTCTGATGCATTGCTCGTGAGTTATGCAGGGCTCCAACCTGTGGTGCAGTGCTCAGTGGCATATAAGAACTATCAAGATGCTGGTGGAAGAGGGCTAAGGGCGTGCACACGTGGTCAGCTCAGTCAGCCAACTGCAGGAGTCTTGGGGCAGCATCGTGACCCGCCCGAAGTAAACGCGACCGATACTTGTCAAAACAGTGAAACTGGGCGATACAGCGAAACTCGGGATGGTAAGAATTTAGGACTAAGCGCCAAACTGAGGATCATGAAACTCAGATAGCGCTAAACTCGGGAGGGTACTGTATACGGTGGCGCCACGTGAGGCGTCATATTTCTTTCTGAGCTTTCTTCAGTTCAGTTGTCCTGTATAATGTGTTGGATACCAACTACACACGCCGATGCTGTCTTTGAAATCTAGTGCTCCTCCACCATCCTTGTCTCCACCAATCACTAAAGATAAGCTACATGGTCCTGCCTTGTGTCTAAAATTACCCAATGGCATAGACTGTTCCCATCTCTCTCTCTCTCTCTCTCTCTCTCTCTCTCTCTCTCTCTCTCTCTCTCTCTCTCTCTCTCTCTCTCTCTCTCTCTCTCTCTCTCTCTCTCTCTCTCTCTCTCTCTCTCTCTCTCTCTCCTCCTCATCTCTCTTCCCTCCTCTCTCCCTCTCGAAGATAAGTTACATTGTGCCTTGTAACATTGTGAACACACACACACACACACACACACACACACACACACACACACACACACACACACACACACACACACACACACACACACACACGTAACTAAGGTGGGGAAGGAGCATGTAATGTTTGTCCCGTCTCCATATGTTAACTGTTGAGAAGCAAGTAATGTCCAGGTAAGGTGAATTTTAACTGTAACCTGCATTGGAACCATCAGCTGGGAGTTGTTTACATCTGCGCAACATGGCGGCCGCATATTTGGAAGAGAAATTAGACTTCACAGGCTTCCAAGGTACAATGGAAAAGAGCCTCTATGTCAAGAAAATTCTGGAATTAGAAGGAAAAATTGAAAAACTATTTGAAAAGTATGGCGAACTGGAAAAGAGTCATAACAATGTGCTGAAAGTGCGCTGAAATGAAGACAGAAAATGCAGTACTGAAAGAGGAAGTTAAGTTAATTAAAGTGAATTGCGACAAATGTGGAGAATCTTTAGGAAAAGTGATGGAGAAGCAGGCTGAATGGAAAAAAAGTCAGGAAGTGGAAAGAAAGAAGGTAAATTACAAAGTTGCAAGTCTGGAAAAGGAAATCAAAGAGTCTGGGAGAAAACTTTGGGCCTTGCTGAAATTATAGATCAACAGATCATAGAAGAGAAGATTGCTGAGAAAGTTGTGAAGGTTATTAAGTCAAATGAGACATTGGTGAGGGAAACTGTAGACAAAAGAGATGTGTGGTGATATTTGGTGTGGAGGAGGATAAGACACCGAGTAAAATGGAGAGAGAAAAACATAAAAAAGGTGATAAATAATATCATTAATGTGGTGCAGGAGGAGGGAAAAGACCTAGTACAAGAAATAGAGGACTTCCATAGAATTGGAAAGTTCACAGGAGAAGGTATGAGGCCAGTAAGAATCAAATTTAAGTCACAAAAGGATGTAGATGAATTGGTGGAGAAGTCATGGAGGTTAGCCCAGCAGGAAACAACAAGGAAGATTTGGTTGAGAAGAGATCTCGGTGAAAAGGAAGAGAAATGTTAAATGAGTTGAGAAAGGAGGCTTTGAAAAAAATGAAGAGAGGACAGAAGAGGAGAAGAAAGAGTTTTCTGGAGAATCTTGGATATGAGACTGAGGAAGTGGTTCATAACCCAGAAAAGTACAGTAAGAAAGGACTAAAGAAACTTACGTATGAGCGGAATGTAATGTATTCCAACATAAATGGAGTGATATCGGGGATTTTAGAACTCAACGATTACTTGAGGGATAAGAACCCAGATATTGTGGGTCTTACTGAAACAAAACTGAGAGAGGAGAAGACCTGATGATGGTTGGAGAAGGAAATATAATGTTTGGAAAAGAAATAGAGTAGGTAAGATGGGAGGAGGAGTGATGTTGCTGGTTAAAAAGATATAAAGGTGGATCAAGTGAAAGAAGGTATGGGAAAGGCAGAAGTGCTAAAGATCAGAGCAGAAACTAATGAAGGAAAAAGAGGCACTACATAGTGGTGTACGTACCACCTAAGACAAATGCATGGTCAGTACAGGAATATGAAGAAATGATAAGAGATACAGGAACATGTCTGGAAGAAATGTTGGGTGGCTGTGAACGAACTATAATGATGGGAGATTTTAATTGTAAAGAGGTGTGTTGGGAGGACTGGTCAATGGAAGGATCAGAGACAACATGGGGAAATACACTATTGACACTGGCAATGGAAAATGTGTTAACTCAGTGGGTCAAAGAAGATACTAGGTTTGGAGGAGAGGGAGCATCGTCAAGACTGGACTTGGTCTTTAGTACAGAGCCAATGGTCATTGAGGAGATGAGGGTGGAGTGCCCTTTAGCAAAGAGTGATCATGCAGTTTTGGAGTTCAAGGTGATAGATGAAGAGAAATCTAGAAGAAATGAAGAATATAAAGTGGGAAGATGGAATTATGCCAAGACAGATTTTGGAAACCTAAAGAAATTCTTTCAAGAGACAAATTGGATGAAATTCAAGAGTGCTAAGGAGCAAATGAAAAGTGGAAGGAATTTATAAAAATATACAAAGAAGGTGAGAAAAATTTGTACCAATAAGACAACATAGAGAAGTTGGAAAGCAGGACTGGTTTAACGATAGATGTGAAAAGGCTAGAACAAGAAAAGAGGATGCATGGAAGAGGTGGAGAAGGAAAAGACGGATTAAGCAGTGGGAAAGTTACAAAAGAGCAAGAAATGAATATGTGTTGATTAGAAGAGAAGAAAGAAAGAAACAAGAAAAGGATATAATTGATAAATGTAAAGACCAACCAAGGCTTTTTACAGACATGTGAACAACAACATCAAAAATAGAGAAAGTATTGAAAGTTTAGAAGTAAATGGAGTATGCAGTGAGATCCCAGGAAATGGCAGAGGCTATGAATGGATGCTTTCGGAAGGTATTCACAAAGGAGACTGCTTTTGACAAACCACTGGTAATGGAACAGAAAGGGATTATGAAGGAGTTTCAAGTAACTGTGGAGGAGATCAAGAATATGATGGGGAGTTTAGAAGTGAGAAAAGCTGTGGGACCTGATGGGGTATCAGGATGGATTTTAAGAGAATGCAGGAGCAACTGGCAGAAAAAGTTTGTGAAGTAATTGATGCCTCATTAAGGGAAGGTGTAGTGCCCCAAGACTGGAAAAGAGCTAACATTGTCCCAATTTATAAATCAGGTAACAAGAGAGACCCATTGAACTATAGACCAGTGTCACTTACAAGTGTGGTAGCTAAGATGTGTGAGAGGGTGGTGAAGAATAGATGGACAGACTTCTTGGAGAAAAATGACATACTTTGTGAGTGTCAATTTGGTTTTAGAAAAGGGCGTTCATGCACGACAAACCTGATATGTTACTATTCGAGGGTGATAGATGTAATACAGGAAAGAGATGGTTGGGCTGATGGAATATATCTGGATTTAAAAAAGGCCTTTGATAAGGTACCACACGGAGACTGATCTGGAAACTTGAAATGGTAGGAGGAGTGCATGGCAGTTTACTAAAATGGATGGAAGACTTTTGGTAGGAAGAGAAATGAGAACAATAATTAAGGACAGACCATCAGAATGGGGCTTGGTGGAGAGTGGAGTTCCACAGGGATCAGTGTTGGCACCAGTAATGTTTGCGGTCTACATAAATGACATGGTGGATGGGGTGTCCAGTTATGTGAGCCTATTTGCAGACGATGCAAAATTGTTAAGAAAAGTGAGATGTGACAAAGATTGCGAACTACTCCAGGAAGACTTGGACAGAATATGGAAATGGAGCTGTACATGGCAAATGGAGTTCAACACGACAAAATGCAAGAAATTAGAGTTTGGCAAGAGTGAAAGAAGAATCAGGAGTATGTACAAGATAGGAAATGAAGACATAAAACCAGTCATGAAGAAAAAGACCTTGGGGTGACAATTACCAATGACCTATCGCCAGAGAGACATATAAACAAAATAATTGGAG
Source organism: Portunus trituberculatus (assembly GCF_017591435.1). Taxonomy (NCBI): domain Eukaryota; kingdom Metazoa; phylum Arthropoda; class Malacostraca; order Decapoda; family Portunidae; genus Portunus; species Portunus trituberculatus. The sequence goes on from NC_059295.1 coordinate 2,225,115, forward strand.
AAGTATTGAACTTATTGAGGAACATAAGAGTGGCGTTCGTATATTTAGATGAAGAAATGATGAAGAAAATAATTACTGCAATGATAAGACCAAGGCTTGAATATGCAACAATACAGTGGGCTCGAACTTAAAGAAACACATAAGGAAACTAGAGAAAGTACAGAGGGCTGCAACAAAATGGTGCCTGACTTAAGAGATTTGACTTATGAAGACAGACTGAACAGAATGCAACTTCCGACCCTGGAAAACAGAAGAGAAAGGGAGACCTGATAGCAATATACAGAGTGATGATTGGCATGGAAAAATGGATAGGGAAGATCTGTGTATGTGGAATGAAAGAGTGTCGAGAGGGCATGGGAAAAACTAAAATGGCCACTTATAGGAGAGATGTGAAAAAATATAGCTTCCCTCATAGAAGGGTGGAAACATGGAATAGTTTAGATGTGGAAGTGGTCAACGCAAGGAATATTCATGATTTTAAGAAAAAGCTGGACATTAGTAGATATGGAGACGGGACAGTACGAGCATAGCTCTTTTCCCGTATGTTACAATTAGGTAAATACAATTAGGTAAATACACACCTCCACACTCCAAACGACAGAGCGGGAACCCACAAAGGCCAGGCATAGCAGCCGCCAACGCATCCAACCACACACGTAACTACCAGGCCTGGCCCCCAGTGACCACACACCCACATGTTCCCAGGAAAAGTAAGAAAAAATGGATAGACCGGTAAGGAATAAATTACCAAATTCAAAATATGTTGATGAGGCCCAGGGAGCAAAGCCGAAAGTGGCCAGTCAAAGCATGAGTGCAGCTTCAACAGGGGCAACATTGCAAGATACATTGGTGATGTTGGAGAAGAGATTTGAGGAGTTAGTGAAGGAATTAAAAGTTCAGAGGAGTGAGGAGGAGCAGGATAGAGAATTCCGCAAGGCTTTGAAGGAAAGAGTTAAGAGACTGGAGGAAAATGAAAAACGATTGGTGGATGAGAATGCGCATTTGAAGGTGGAGGTTGAAAAATACAAGAGGCGGTTGGAGGAGAAAATGGATAGAGTAGTAAAGGAGAAAGATGACTTTAAGGAAATGATTAGTGAGCAGAATGAAAGGCTTGAAAGGGAATGGGAACTGAAGAAAACACAATGGACTGAGTCGAGGGAAGCAAAGATGGTTGGATTACAAGAAATAATTAAAGATCAGTTGAAGGAAGACAAAAAAGAAAGGTCCAAGGAACTGGTTAATGTAATGAAGAATAAGGAAACATTGATAAGGAAATAGCAGAAAAGAAGAAGAGTGTGTTAATATTTGGGATGAAAGAACAAAATATAACATATAAGCCTAAGAGAATTAAGGAAGAATTGAAAACGGTAAGAGATCTGTTCAAAAATCTAAATGATGATGAAAAAAAAGACCTACAAGAAGAAGTGGAAGAGATCCATAGACTGGGTCCGTATAAGGAGGGAGTGAGCAGACTGATTAAAGTAGTACTGAAGTCACAACAATCTGCGGAGGATGTCCTATATAGAACATCAAAATTAAGAGAGATAGAAGGTTGTAAAGAGGTGTTTGTGAGAAAGAATAGAAATGAGGAAGAGAGGAGAAGATATAAGGAATTGGTGGAAGAGGCGAAAAGGAAAAATGATGAGCGGTCTGAGGAGGAAAGAAAAGTTTTTGGAGAGTTATAGGAGAGAGAGTCAGAAAGTGGTATGTGGAAAGAAGGAATACGGAGGAACCCCTAGAGGGAGCAGTGGGTGGACCGTAATGTATACTAATATAGATGTGATACTGTCAAGTAGATTGGAATTGCAAGACTATATGATAATGGAGAAGCCTGATATAGTGTGTTTCACTGAGACAAAATTGCATGAAAAAACAAAGATAAATTTGGATAATAAATATAATATATGGAAAAAGGATAGGAGAGTAAAGGTGGAGGAGGAGTTATGATTATGACGAAGAAATAAATAAATGTGGATAAGGTTTGGTATGGGAAGAACAACGCAGAAGTGATAAGCATAAGGATAAAAAGTGATGGAAAAGAATTAATAATCATGGTGACCTATGTACCTCCTAAAACAAATTCTTGGACATTAAGGAATACGACAATATGATCAAGGATACTTTACAGAGTTTGGAAAGTGTATTATCTGGAAAAAGAAAGGTGATACTAGTAGGAGATTTTAATTGTAAGGAGGTGGATTGGGAAAATCTAGTAAGTGGTGTTGGAGAAGAAGCATGGGGAGAGAGATTTCTTAATCTAATGATGGAAAATATTATGGAACAGAGGGTGAAGGAAAATACTAGATATAGAGGAGATGATGAACCGGCTAGACTGGATTTGGTGTTAACAAGAGAAGTGTACCTATGTGGAGATATACAATACAAGTGTCCTTTGGGAAAGAGTGACCATGTGGTTATGGAAATGCAGATAGCAACAACACAGCGAAGGAAGGACGAGACATACAGGAGTGGTAGATTGAATTATAGAAAGATGGACACAGAAAGTTTGAAAAATTATTTCAGAAAATTAGATTGGGAGGAGATGTTACAAATCAGAGAAGTGCAAAAGAAATATGAGATTTTATGAAATATTATAAAGAAGGAGTTATGAAATTTGTACCAAAGTATAAACCGAGAGAGGAAGGAAGAAAGGATTGGTTTAATGCAACTTGTGTTAAGGCTAAGGAAAAGAGAGATGTGGCTTGGAAAAGATGGAAAAGAGCAGGAATATACTAAATAAGGAGAATTATAGAGTGGCGAGAAATGAGTATGTGAGGGTAAGGAGGAGGAAGAAAGAAAATTTGAAAAGATATTGTAGACAAGAGTAAGGAACATCCAAAATTGTTTTACAGGTTCATAAATGGTAAACTTAAAAAGAGAGAATCCATTGAAAGATTAAAAGGAGAGCAAGGGATAGTAGATGACCCTAAGAATATAGCGGAATTGCTAAATAATAGGTTTCAGCAAGTATTTACTGAAGAAACAATGTTTGTAAAGCCACAGAATGTAGAAGGAAATGTGCACATGGAGGACATTAAGATACCTAAAAAGGAGTTATATAAAATGTTGGAGGAACTTAAAGATGATAAAGCGATGGGACCAGATGAAGTTTCAGGAAAATTATTGAAGGAGTGTAGAGAAGAATTGATTGATCCATTATATGATATTATAAGGTGTTCATTAGAAACAGGGGAAGTACCAGTAGAGTGGAAGAGAGCTGAAGTGGTGCCCATTTATAAGGTAGGCAGTAAGGAAGAGCCTCTTAACTATAGACCTGTGTCTCTAACAAGTGTGGTCGGTAAGATTTGTGAGAGGGTGATAAAGAAATATTGGATACGGTTCCTGGAGGATCATAAGTTATTATCGGATCATCAATTTGGCTTCAGGAAAGGGAGGTCATGTGTAACAAATCTACTGAGCTTTTATTCAAGAGTGGTTGACAAAATACAGGAGAGAGAAGGATGGATGGACTGTGTATATTTGGATTTAAAGAAAGCTTTTGACAAGGTACCTCACGAGAGACTGTTATGGAAAGTAGAGATTTATGGAGGACTGAAAGGAAAAGTGTTAAAGTGGATGGAAAACTACTTGAGATGGAGGGGAGATGAGAACGGTAATAAGGGATGCAAGGTCGGACTGGTTGGTGGTGGAGAGTGGAATCCCACAAGGCTCAGTGCTGGCACCAATACTTTTCCTAGTATATATTAATGACATGGCAGAGGGAGTAAACAGTTATATTAATTTGTTTGCGGATGATGCGAAGTTGTGTAGGTGTGTGAAGAGTGAAGAAGATTGTGAAATTTTACAGGCAGACCTGGATAAGATTTGGGAGTGGAGCAAGAGGTGGCAAATGGAATTTAATCTGAGCAAAAGTCATGTGATGGAGATGGGAAAGAGTGGAAGACGGCCAAGAGGGTCATATAAGATGGGTGAAGAAGTAGTGTTGAAAAAAGTGGAAAAGGAAAAGTATTTGGGAGTGATAATACAAGACCATGGGCAGTTTGAGGCTCATATTGATAAGATGTTTGGAGAAACGTATAATTTGATAAAAAAATATTGGATTAGCCTTCCATTATATGGATAAAGATATGATGAAGAAATTAATTAGTATGGTAATTAGACCAAGATTGGAATATGCTGGAGTGGTTTGGTCCCCTTATAAAAAAGAAGCATATAAGGAAGTTGGAGAGATTGCAGAGAATGGCAACAAAAATGGTTCCGGAATTGGCAGAAATGACCTATGAGGAGAGATTAGAAGAAATGAATTTGCCTACCTTGGAACAAAGAAGAGAAAGAGGAGATTTAATACAGGTTTATAAACTGTTGAATGGACTGGATGAAGTGGATAATGAGCAAATGATGTTGAGAGAGGAAAACTTAAGTAGAACTACAAGATCACATAGTAAAAAGATAGCCAAGGGAATATGCTTGAAGGATGTGAAAAAATATAGTTTCCCACAAAGATGTGTGGAGGTGTGGAATGGTTTGAGTGAGGAGGTGGTGTCAGCAAGGAGTGTGCATAGTTTTAAAGGAAAGTTGGATGTGTGTAGATATGGAGACGGGCCCACGAGTATGATACCCAGGCCCTGTAAAATTACAACTAGGTGAATACACATACACATACACACACACACACAAAAACAACAAATTTTCTAATCTCTCTCTCTCTCTCTCTCTCCTCCTTCGTTTCCTCTCCTTCCTCCCTCCCCTCTTCCTCTCGAAAGATAAGCTACATGCATCCCGCTTGTGTAAAATATTAAAATATTCTCTCTCTCTCTCTCTCTCTCTCTCTCTCTCTCTCTCTCTCTCTCTCTCTCTCTCTCTCTCTCTCTCTCTCTCTCTCTCTCTCTTCAAGAGAGAAGCGTCCACTTTCCTCTTCGAAGGCGATATAGTGACTAAAAAATAGCAGCATAATACACAAAGACGACAAGTATGAGAAGCTTGAACAGTTTCCGGCTGGCACTACCACCCATATATCATACAGGCGGGCTTTTTTAACATCCGGCGCAAAGGCCAAATATTTAGAATTAGTATATAATGTATTGTGTACTTGTAAGTGTATCTTTAAGTACTGATGACGAGGTCACTGTGCGACTGATACAGGATAACCTAGATGGGCCCCGGTGGGACTTTGTTATCCTATTATTTATGTTATGTTATGTTATGTTAAGGGTGGCTTAAAAGAAAGCAGATTGAGATGGATGGAAAATTACTTGAGGGGGAGAGAAATAAGGACATTAGTTAAAGATATGAAGTTCAAGTGGAGATCAGTAGACAGCGGAGTGCCACAGGGGTCAGTATTGGCGCCAATACTTTTTCTCATATATATGAACGACATGGGAGTGAAGAGCTACATAAATCTGTTTGCGGACGATGCGAAACTGTGCAGAGTTATAAAGCAAAAAGAAAATTGTGAAATATTGCAAGAAGACCTAAATAAGATGTGGGAATGGAGTAAAAAGTGGCAGATAGAATTCAATGTGGACAAAAGGCATGTCATGAAAATGGGAAAGAGTGAAAGACGACCAGTGGGAATCTATAAAATGGGAGATGGAGTAGAACTGGAAAAAGTGAAAAAGGAAAAGGATTTGGGAGTGATGATGGAAGAAAATAATCAACCGGCAAGCCATATTGATAAGATTTTCAGAGAGACATACAATTTGCTAAGGAATATTAGAATAGCATTTCACTACATGGAGAAGGAAATGATGAAGAAACTGATATGTACTATAATAAGACCCAGATTGGAATATGCAGGAGTAGTGTGGATCCCTCACAAAAAAGAAACACATAAGGAAGCTGGTGAGACTACAACTAATGGCTACAAGAATGGTCCCAGAACTTGAAGGGATGACATATGAGGAGAGACTAAAGGCTTTGGATCTTCCAACACTGGAGCAGAGAAGGGAGAGAGGGGATCTCATACAAGTTTATAAATTAATAAACGGAATGGACCAAGTGGACAATGAGTATCTGATTCTGAGAGAAGAATATGCCAGTCAAAGCACAAGATCGCATAGTAAGAAGTTGAGGAAGGGAAGATGTGTAAGAGATATTAAAAAGTATAGTTTCCCGCAAAGATGTATTTACCTATTTGTATTTACCTATTTGTGTATTACAGGGCCCGAGCTAAGCTCTCTGTGTCCTGTCTCCTTGCCCATTCCTGTCATATCTCTCTTTCATCTGATTGACACACATTGTGTCAACGACATCACTGCTCAGTTTATTCCACTTATCAATGTTACGATGCGGGAAGCTGTATTTTCTCACGTAATTTAGACAGATTTCTTTAATTAGCTTTTTTCCATGTCCTCGGTGATGATTACTTGTGGTCACCTTTATCAACGCTCTGTCCAGTATGTCAATCTTGTTCACCAATTTATACATAGTTATCATGTCTCTTCTTGTTCTTCTCTCTTCTAATGTGGTCAGCCCCAGCTTCCTCAGTCTTTCCTCATAGTCTAACTCCCTGAGTCCTTGTACCATCATTGTTGCCAGCCTCTGTACCCTTTCTACCTTCTTTACATTTTTCTTCATATGCAGTGACCAGACACAAGCTGCATATTCTAACTGGGGTCTTATTAAGGTACATAATATCTTCTTCATCATTCCTTCATCTAGATAGTGGAATGCAATGCCAATATTTTGAAGCATGTTATATGTTTTCAAAAAAATCTTGTTAATGTGTTTCTCCGGTGACAAAGTGTTTTGCACGGTTACTCCTAAGTTTTTCTCCTCATTGGTCTCTTTAATTTTCTCATCACCCAGCCTGTAATCCCAGTTTAGTCTGTATCTACTTCTTCCCATTTTCATAACATGGGTCTTGTCTATATTAAATTCCATCTGCCACTCCTTACTCCACTCATATATTTTATCAAGATCTTCCTGTAACTTGTTACAATCTTCCACATTCCTTACTCTCCTCATAATTTTAGTATCGTCCGCAAACATGTTCATGTAACTGTCAATTCCTACTGGCATATCATTAACATAAATCAAAAACATGATGGGACCAAGCACTGCCCCTTGTGGAACTCCAATGGTTACCTTCTTCCACTTGGACTTCCTTCCTCTCACCACTGTTCTCATTTCTCTTCCCACTAAGTAATTTTCCATCCATTTTGCTAGTTTATCATTTACTCCTCCAATCTTCTTTAGTTTCCACATCAGTCTATTGTGTGGTACTTTATCAAAGGCCTTTCTTAAGTCCAGGTAGATAGCATCCACCCATCCCTCTCTATGTTGTAGTATGTCAGTCACTCTTGAATAAAAACATAATAAATTGGATACACACGATCTTCCTTTTCTGAAACCAAACTGTCTTTCACTCGGAATGTTTTCAGTTTCTAGATACTCACTCCACTTAGCTTTAATTACTTCTTCACATACCTTGCACAATATACTAGTCAGTGATACTGGTCTATAATTTAGCGGTTCCATTCTACTACCATTTTAATATATAGGCACAATGTCAGCTCTTTTCCACTCTTTCGGTACTAATCCTGTTCGTATGGAGGTTTCCACAATATCAAATACGGGGTTCAACAATTGATCCTTACATTCATTTAGCAACCTCCCAGATATGCCATCAGGCCCCATTGATTTATTAATATCCAGATTGCTTATAATTTTCCTCACATCTTCCTTAGTAACCATGATGTCCTGCATTTGCTTTATTTCCGTAGGTCTTCCTCCCATAAAATGCTCCTCCTTTGTAAACACTTTGCAAAAGTTGTCGTTCAAAATTTCAGCTATATCTCCAGCATCCTCATATACTTCTTCCCCGTTTTTTACCTTTATTATTGCCTCCCTTATATTTAGTTTTCCATTTATGAATTTGTAAAACATTTTTGGGTTACTATCACAGTTTTCCACCACCCTCTGTTCATATTCCTTCTGTGCTGTTCTTACTTCAACATATCTATTCCTTGCTGTTTTGTAAACTTCTCTTGATAATATATCACTGTTTTTCTTAAGTTCTTCCATGCCTTTTCTTTATTCTTTTTTGCTTCTTCACAATTTCTATTTAACCACTGTTTATTATTTAAAGTCCTCTTTCTGTAATATGGCACAAACTTTTTCACAGCAGAGTTATACAAATCCATAAATTTATCGTATTTCAATTGCATATCCCTTTCCTGGTATACCACGGACCAGTCAATTTCATTAAAGAACTCCCTTATATGGTTATAATTTGCCCTAATATAATTTAATTTTTCCTCCGTGCGTTCCACAATCTTATTCGTGCTTAATTCCGTATCTAGCTCAAAGCTTAGGACATCATGATCGCTTCTCCCCAAGGGACATTTATGTTCAATTTCCTCTTTTAGAGAGATGCCCCTGGTAAATACCAAATCCAACCTTGCTGTAACATCTTGTCCCCTGCACCTTATTGGTGATCTCACCCACTGTGTCATCAAGTTATTTGTTGCTACCTTTAACAATTCCTCTGCCCACTCACCACCGTTCACCACTTTGTAGTCTTCCCACACTATTTCTTTACAAGTAAAGTCTCCGACTATCATCACTCTATCCTTTCTGATGAGTTCTTGCTTCATTCAGTTTAGAGTATTTCTCATCACCATTTGGTACTGTTCATATTCCTAAGCATTGGTTCTGGGTGGTATGTACTATACTGTTATAATATTAATGTCCCTTTTGCCATCTGTTATAAGCATACTTATCACTTCCTCATTTCTCTTACTATAGTTCACCTCCTTCACTATCAGATCTTCCTTAGTAAGAACCATTATACCACCACCTCCTTTATTTTTTTCTATCATTTCTCCATACTTTGTAGTGTTTTACAACAAACCAGTCTAGCTTTATTTCGGGCCTTAGCTTTGTTTCCACTACACACATTATGTCCGGTTTATTATTTCTTAGGTAATCCATACATTCTAGCCTCTTAGACAGAAATCCATCTATGTTCATGTAAGTCACTTGTATTCCATTCCTAGTCTCATTCTTCCATGTAATGTCTATTCCGTCTGTTTTATCCACCACTTCTTTAGCTCCATTTCTCATCCTCCAAAAAAACTTGGTCTTTTCCTTCTCTGTTCTTTCGTCATTCTTCTCTTTCACTTCAGTTACAAGCTCTTTCATTTTCATTCGCTCATCCTGTGACATATTTCTTCTTATGTAAATTGTTTTGGTTTCCTCAGAGTCCTTAAGTTTCCAAGCCCTCCTCAACAAGGCCTCAGCTGCCACCTGAGACTTTAATTTCAATTTTAACGGTCTATTCCTGCCTTCCTCAAAAGCTCCTAATCTCACACTTTCTTTTACCTCAGCATATAGGTCCTCTTCTTCCACAGAGATCTTGTTCAGTAAAGACTTAATCCTGTTATTTTCCTTATCCCTCCTGTCCTGCCAGTTCCTGTTAATTTCTTCCCTCAATCCTATTATGATCACACATTTTTTCTTTTCAGCAATATCTCTCACCACATACTCATTTTCCTTTAGTGCCTTTACCATTTCCCTCTGCGTAATCCCTTTATTTTCCTCTTCCTGCTTTTTCACTATCTCCCTAAAGGACCTTTGTACCTCCTGATGTTCATGGTTCACTTCTTTCATCCTGGTATCAATTAGATTAAGGCATTCCTCCTTCCTCAAGTCTCCTTCGGATATTTTTATCTCCATTTCCAGGAGTTTAGCCTTTATCTCTTCACATTGATTCCTTAGTTGTTGGTTTTCTTTCTTCATCTCTACTTTTTCCTTCAATAGCTCTTTATTCGCTATCGTTAACAAATAGATCTCTTTTTTGAACGAATCATTCTCGGCTATAACTCTATCCAGTTTTTCTTCTATGGACAAAATGTTTAGGAACTTACTTTCCAGTGCCTGAACTCTTGCATCCATATCTAATTTCTCCAGTCCTCTTGGCGTAGTTATAAAACCTTCAAAGTCCCGGGCTTGTCTAGACGCCATATTTGTTATCGTCAGCTGATTACGGCCAAAACAATCACCGCCCACACTCGCCTCTCAGGGACCACTCTCCATATCCCTCACTTTCAACACTATGCGACAGTAGGATATTAACAGGACACTAACTTAGAGGTACCCGGGCCCTGTAACACCATCGTTATTTTCCTTTTTCCCTTCCGCACCCGGAGACGAGGCGTCTCCGTCTGCGTGTGTTGAGACGTGGAACTGTTTGAATGAAGAAGTAGTGTCTGCAACGAGTGTGCATACTTTTAAAGTAAGATTGGATAAGTGTAGATATGGAGACGGGGCCACACGAGCATAAAGCCCAGGCCCTGTAAAACTACAACTACGTAAATACAACTAGGTAAATACACACCTACACACGTACACACACACACAACTGAAATTGTTTTACAGATTCATAAACGGAAAAATAAGACAAAAAGAAACAATAGAAAGGTTAAAAGGAGAAAATGGTATGGTGGAAGACCCAAAAAGTATGGCAGAACTGTTGAATAATAAGTTCCAGGAGGTCTTTACTAAGGAATCCAAATTTGAAAGACCAAAGGGTAATAGAGAGACCATCTATATGGAAGAGATTAAAGTAACCAAGCTTGAAATAAAAGAATTAATGAAGGAACTGGATGAAGAAAAGGTAATGGGACCGGATGAAGTCTCAGGGAGAATACTGAAAGAATGTAGGGAAGAACTAGCAAGTCCTATATACAACATCATAAAATGCTCAATAGAAAATGGAATAATACCAGTAGAATGGAAAAGAGCAGAGGTGGTTCTTAAATATAAGAGTGGAAGGAAGGAAGAATCTCTAAATTACAGACCAGTATCACTAACTAGTGTAATAGGTAAAATGTGTGATAGAGTAATAAAGAAACAATGGATCCAGTTCCTTGAAGACAACAAATTACTATGAAATAGCCAATTTGGCTTTAGAAAAGGTCGGTCGTGTGTAACAAATTTACTGAGTTTCTACTCTAGAATAGTTGATTGGGTACAAGAGAGTGAGTGATGGGTTGATTGTATTTACTTGGATTTAAAAAAGGCATTTGATAAAGTGCCACATGCAAGGTTACTGTGGAAATTAGAAGAGAAGGGTGGTATAAAAGGAAACACATTGAGATGGACGGAAAATTATTTGAGGGGGAGAGAAATAAGGATGGTAGTCAAAGATGTGAAGTCCAAGTGGAGAGCAGTAGAAAGCGGAGTGCCACAGGGGTCAGTATTGGCGCCAATACTTTTTCTCATTTATATAAATGACATGCCAGAAGGAGTGAAGAGCTACATAAATCTGTTTGTGGATTATGCGAAACTGTGCAGAGTTATAAAGCACAAAGAGGATTGTGAAATACTGCAAGAAGACTTAAATAAGATCTGGGAATGGAGTAAAAAGTGGGAGATTGAATTCAATGTGGACAAAAGCCATGTCATGGAAATGGGAAAGAGTGAAAGACAACCAGTGGGAATCTATAAGATGGGAGATGGAGTAGAACTGGAGAAAGTAAAAAAGGAAAAGAATTTGGGAGTGACGATAGAAGAAAATAATGAACCAGGAAGCCATATTGATAGAATTTTCAGAGAGACATACAATTTGCTAAGGAATATTGGAATAGCATTTCACTACATTGACAAAGAAATGATGAAGAAACTGATAAGTACTATAATAAGACCCAGATTGGAATATGCAGGAGTAGTGTGGACCCCTCACAAAAAGAAATACATAAGGAAGCTGGAGACACTACAAAAAATGGCTACAAGTATGTTCCCAGAACTTGAAGGGATGACATATGAGGAGAGACGAAAGGCTATGGATCTTCCAACATTGGAGCAGAGAAGGGAGAGAGGGGATCTCATACAAGTTTATAAATGGTTAAACGGAATGGACCAAGTGGACAATGAGTATCTGATCTTGAGAGATGAATATGCCAGTCAAAGCACAAGATCGCATAATAAGAAGCTGAGGAAGGGAAGATGTGTAAGAGATATTAAAAAGTATAGTTTCCCGCAAAGATGTGTTGAGACGTGGAACAGTTTGAATGAAGAAGTAGTGTCTGCAACGAGTGTGCATACTGTTACAGTAAGATTGGATAAGTGTAGATATGGAGACGGGGCCACACGAGCATAAAGCCCAGGCCCTGTAAAACTACAACTAGGTAAATACATACTCTAGTATGTTTTTGGCTGATTAAAAAATAAATATGCACTCCAGTATAAGCATAATAGTCACTACAACCTTCACCCTAATGTCACATGGACATTTTCAGGCCAGACTCAGCAGTGGTGGTGTTGAACCACCAAATATATTGAAGCAAAATATGAATAGACTATCTTCTGAGTTTTCCACCATCTGGCTTTAACTCAATAGTCACTCTCTAACTAAATTTATCTGTGCTGTCTATCCCTCCCCTAACTCCTCTGATTATAGTTAATTTTTTTACTATTTAACTTCCAAAGTGGAGCAAATTCTGTATCTACCCTTTCACGGAGATCTCTATCCTTGAGTTTTCCACCATCTGGCTTTGACTCAATAGTCACTCTCTAACTAAATTTATCTGTGCTGTCTATCCCTCCCCTAACTCCTCTGATTATAGTAAATTTCTTGACTATTTAACTTCCAAAGTGGAGCAAATTCTTTCTCTCTACCCTTTCACGGAGATCTCCATCCTTGAGTTTTCCACCATCTGGCTTTGACTCAATAGTCACTCTCTAACTAAATTTATCTGTGCTGTCTATCCCTCCCCTAACTTCTCTGATTATAGTAAATTTTTTTACTATTTAACTTCCAAAGTGGAGCAAATTCTGTCTCTCTACCCTTTCACGGAGATCTCCATCCTTGGAGATTTCAGTGTTCACCAGCGTTGGGTTTCCTCTCCCTTCACTGACATCCATGACCTAGAGCAACTGGTGGAACACCCCACTCATATTCCTGACTGTCTCTGAGACACGCCCAACATTCTTCATCTCTTCTTTACCTGTAATCCTTCTGCTTATGCTGTTACCCTATCTTCTCCGTTGGGCTCCTCCAACTGCAATCTCATTTTTGCTTCTTGTCCTATCTCTCCTATTCTTCCTCAGGATCTTCCAAAGCGGAGATGCCTCTGGCGTATTGCCTCTGCTAATTGGCGGTACCTGAGGAGGTATTATGCTACTTTTCCCTGGAATGATTACTGTTTCTGTGTCAGAGACCCATCTTTGTGTGCTGAACGCATAACAGGTGAATGTGTCTGGCATGGAGACGTACATTCCTCATTCTTTTTCTCAACCTAAACCTTCTAGACCTTAGTTTAACACAGCCTGTTCTCTTGCTATACATGAAAGAGAGGTTTCCCACAAAAGGTACCTGAGCCTTAAATATCCTGAAAATCATGCACTTTATATTTCTGTCCAGAATCATACCAAGTCTGTCCTTCAGCTTGCCAAACACTCTTTTTCATAAATAGAAAATGTCAAAATCTTTCAAACTCTAACTCCCACTGTGACTTCTGGCATCTGGCCAAAACATCTCCAATAACTCTACTTCATCTTCTTTTCCTCCTTTATTTCATCCTGATGACACCACTGCCATCTCATCTGTTTCTAAGCCTGAACTTTTCTCTCAAACCTTTGCTAAAAATTCTACCTTGGATGATTCTAGGCTTTCCTCCATCTCCTCCCTCTTACTATTTCATGTCTTCAATCAAAATTCTTCGTAATGATGTTTTCCATGCTCTGTCTGGTGTAAACCCTCGGAAGGTTTATGGACCTGATTGGGTCCCTTCCATTGTTCTCAAAAACTGAGCCTCCGTGTGTGCATCTTGCCTTGCCAAACTCTTTCAACTATGTCTATCGACTTCTACCTTTCCTTCTTGCTGGAAATTTGCCTAAATTCAGCCTGTTCCTAAAAAGGGTGACCATACTAATCCCTCAAACTACTGTCCTATAGATTTAATCTCTTGCTGGTCTAAAGTTTTTCAATCTATCCTCAGTAGGAAGATTCTCAAACATCTGTCACTTCACAATCTGATTTTTTTTTTACGTAGGGAAGAGGGCCAGCCAAGGGCAAAAAAAAGAAAGTTAGAAAAAGGCACACTTGAGTGCTGGCTCTCCAAAGAGTTCATAAAGTGCCAAAACCGTCAGCCAGAATTAGGGGAGCAAATGCCTCAATACCTCCCTCTTAAAAGAAGACAAGTTGTAGGAATTCGGAAATACAGATGCAGGGAGGGAGTTCCAGAGTTTACCAGTGAAAGGGATGAATGATTGAGCGTACTGGTTAACTCTTGCATTTGAGAGTTGGACAGAATAGGGATGAGAGGAAGAAGAAAGCCTTGTGCAGTGTGGCCGCAGGAGGAGGGAGGCATGCAGTTAGCAAGATCAGTAGAACAGTTACCATGAAAATAGCGATAAAATATAGAAAGGAATGCAACATTTCGGCGGTGAGAAAGAGACTGAAGACAGTTAGTCAGAGGAGGGGAGTTGATGAGACGAAGAGCTTTCGATTCCACCCTATCAAGCAAAGCTGTGTGACTGGAACCCCCCAAACGTGCAAAGAGTACTCCATACAGGGATGGATAAGGCCCTTATACAGAGTAAGCAGTTGGAGGGGCAAGAAAAACTGTCGGAGACGCCTCAGAACACCTAATTTCATAGAAGCTGTTTTAGCAAGAGATGAGATGTGAAGTTTCCAGTTAAGATTATGAGCAAAGCACAGACCGAGGATATTCATTGTGGAAGAGGGAGACAGTTGAGTGTCATTGAAGAAGAGGGGTTAGTTGTCTGGAAGGTTGTGTCGAGTTGATAGATAGAGGAATTGAGTTTTTGAGGCATTGAAAACTACTAGATTTTCTCTGCCCCAATTGGAAATCTTAGAAAGATCAGAAGTCAGGCGTTCCGTGGCGTCCCCGCGTGATCTGTTGATTTTCTGAAGGGTTGGATGTCTCTGAAAGAACGTGGAAAGATGTAGGGTGGTGTCATCAGCACAAAGCTTTGATTTCCAAACTGCCCTCTTATGATTTCAATCCTTTCTCTCTGCAACATTATCTCAAGTTTCCTTTCCAACCGTTCTGTTGCAGCGGTGGTAGACAGCCAATCTATTAACAGTGGTGCTCCTCAGGGTTCTGTCCTGTCACCAAGTCTTTTTCTATTATTCATTAAAGATCTTCTTTACCAAACTTCTTGCCCTATCCAATCCTATGCTGATGATACCACCTTACATCTTTTCACGTCCTTTCAGAGACGACCAACCCTTCAGGAAGTCATCATATCACGCAAGGATGCCACAGAACACCTGACTTCTGATCTTTCTAAGATTTCTGATTGGGGCAGAGAAAACTTAGTTGTGTTCAATGCCTCCAAAACTCCATTTCTCCATCTATCAACTCAACACAACCTTCCAGACAACTATCCCCTATTCTTCAATGACACTCAACTGTCTCCCTTTTCTATACTGAATACCCTTGGTCTGTCCTTTACTCATAATCTTAAGTGGAAACTTCACATCTCATCTCTCAATAAAACAGCTTCCATAAGTTAGGCTTTCTGAGGCATCTCCATCAGTTTTTCTTGCCCCTCCATATGCTAACTCTGTACAATGGCCTTACCCGTCATTGTATGGAGTACTTCACAGGTTTATTAGATAGGGTGGAATCAAAAAATTTTCGTCTCATCAACTCACTTCCTCTGACAGACTATCTTCACCCTCTCTCTCTCACCGCCGAAATGTTGCATCTCTTTCTATCTTTTATCACTATTTTAGAACATGAGAACATAAGTAAAGACGGAAGCTGCAAGAGGCCGCCAGGCCTGTACTAGGCAGTCCCAGTGTGCTTAAGCTACCTAATTCATCTATCTTTCCCATCCATGATTTTATCTAACCTTCTTTTAAAGCTCCCTATTGACTCAGCCCTGACTACATGACAACTGAGACCGTTCCACTCATCAACCACTCTATTTGAAAACAGTTTCTTGCTATTTCTTTCCTAAACCTGAATTTTTCAAGTTTAAACCCATTATTTCTGGTTCTGTCCCTGCTACTGATCCTAAGAACTACATTCATGTTCTCTCTGTTAGAACCCTTATACCACTTAAATACTTCTATCAGATCTCCTCTTAACCTACGTCTCTCTAAGGAATGCAAATTAAGTTTTCTCAGTTTCTCTTCATAGGGAATATCCCTCATTCCCTGTATCTTTTTAGTCATCCTCCTTTGCACTGACTCCAACTGAGTTATGTCCTTCCTGTAATGTGGGGACCAGAATTGTACAGCATAGTCAAGATGTGGCCTGTCCAGCGCCAAGTTTAATTTTAGTATTACTTCAGGACTCCTGCTTTTAACACTTCTAAAAATTAAACCTAATACTCTATTCGCCTTATTTCTGGCCTCAATACATTGCTTCCGTGTATTGAAATTGGAGCTAACTATGACTCCTAAATCTTTCTCATACTTGGAACTTCCTAGTGCCACGTTATCTATCGTGTACCTATTGCTTGGATTATCCGTACCTACGCTCATTACCATTGTTAATATTGAACTGCATTAGCCATCTATCTGTCCATTCTTTCATCCTATCCAAGTCGGCCTGCAAAGCCTTGGCATCTGAATTAGACCTTATTAATCTGCCTATCTTTGTGTCGTCCGCAAATTTACTGATATCACTATTAATTCCACTATCCAAGTCGTTGATATATATTAGAAATAATAATGACCCAAAAACTGAGCCCTGTGGCACCCCACTAACTACTTCACCCCACTCGGAATTAGATCCATTAATTACTGCCCTTTCTCACCTGTCGTCTAACCACGCTTTAATTCAGCCTAATATTCTACCTTCTATACTGTGTGCTTTAGCTTTTTTTAAGAGCCTCTGATGAGGTACCTTTTCAAAGGCTTTACTGAAATCTAAGTATAGAGTGTCATAATTATCACCTTTATCTGCTGCCTCATAAACCCTATTATAAAAGCTCAACAAGTTTGTAAGACACAATTTCCCCTTTGCAAATCCTTGTTGTGTTTGATTTATCAAGCCGTGTTTGTCTAGGTGTTCTCTAATGTTTTTTGCTAATATTGATTCCATTAATTTACCCACAACTGAAGTTAAGCTGACAGTCCTGTAATTAGACGTTAGGGTTTTATCTCCCTTTTTAAATATGGGAACCACATTAGCTTCTCTCCACATTGTAGGTACCTCACCTGACTCCAATGACATCCTAAAAAGTACCGCTAGAGGCTCGCTGACGACTTCCTTGCATTCCTTTAGAACCCTTGGATATACTTCATCAGGTCCTGGTGACTTGAATTTCTTTAGTTTAACTATCTCCTGTTCTACCATCGCCTTAGTTATATGAATATATGTCAGCTTTTCACTATCCTCTGCCCTAAATATCTGTTCGCTATCTTGGATTTCCTGTGTGTTCTCCTGGTTGAAGACAGTTAAAAAATACTCGTTCATAATTCTACTAATCTCTTCCGCAGAACTAGCCATTTCCCCATTTGTTGTCCTAAATGGACCTATATCTTCTCTACTTTTCATCTTGTATAGCTGAAAAAATCCCTTGGGGTCCGTCTTTGCTTGGTTGGCTACCCTCAACTCATATTCACTTTTAGATTTCCTCGTTAACCTCTTAACTGTTCTTACTAATTCATGGTATAGTGGCCTTAAAGCCTCATCTCTTGCCTTTAGCCTCTTATATAAATTCCTTTCTTTGCCCTATACATCATTTTAATCTGTCTGTCATCCACTTAGGGTCGTTGTTTCGTGCTTTACTTGTTTTATATGGAATGTTGGCTAACTGACCGTCACGTATTTTACTTAGGAAGTCGGTATAGATCTCACCAATCCTCAGCTGACTGGGATTTCTCCCATGTTCTAATCCAGCTTCCCCTCCGCCTCACTCTCTCTCCGTTCTACTTCGACTTCGTATCCCCCCCTTCTCTGCTCCTTCCTTCCTTCTACCTGACTATATCTGCCTTCCCCCTGCCAAGCGACTTGTAAATACTCCCATAAGCGCTCGAAATTAGCCTTCCTGAAGTCAGGGACTTTTCTTTTCTTTTTTTTTTTCTAAAAGTTTCATGCCATTTCAATGTATACCCAATTTCTTTGTGATCACTGTTACCTAACTGGCCACCAACCTCTACCTGTGTAACTGCCTCTTCCCTGTTTGTCAGAATTAAATCTAGAATATTATTTCCCCGTGTAGGTTCTAAAATGACTTGCTTTAAAAAATTATTCTGTATGATCTTAAGAAACTCATCTATTTCCCTGTTACCCACCATCAAGCTCCAATCAACATTCCTATAGTTGAAATCCCCTACCACACATACCTTACTGTACCTGGCTGCTCTGTTTATTTCCTCCCATAGAGTTTATTTGGTCTGAAGCATTAGGTGGCCTGTACACTAAACCCAGTACAGTAATACTCCGCTTAACGAACAGGATAGGGGGTGTCAAAGCTGTTTGTAGAGCGAAAATTCGTTAAGCGGACGCAATTTTCCTATAGGAAATTATGGAAATAGGGGGGATGTGTTCTGGGCTGGTCCCCAACATGCCACATGGGTTAGAAGAAAATTATATACTGTATATGTTTGGCAGCATATTGGGCCACCGGTGTACCACTACTTTTATTATGTCATATAAGTCATTGGAAGTTAAAGGAGCTACGTACAAATTCTCTCACATTCTCGCATTTATGTTCACAAAACAACATTTCTATTAGCTTTTTACAAACCTTGCCCCCAAGAAAGGATTGTTTTGTAATACATAAAGTGAATTTTTACATGGAATACCAAAAAATAAAGCAGAGATGAGATGAGCCACAGACGAAGCGGGAGACTCGCGGCGACTCAGCCACTTCTTTTTCTTCTTGTGACCCTTTTAGCCTGCATGTTGTCTTTCCCCATGATATTTGTTTCCACTCCTCTATTAGCTGCTATAATGGATATCATATCTTAGTATTCATATACGCTCATGCCATGAGGATAACCTCGACTGCATGGCACTGAGTGATAGTGAATTATTAATGAAATACCGCGGTATTTCATTAGTAATTCACTATCATTCAGTGCCACGGAGTCAAGGTTATCCTCATGGCATGAGCGTATATAAATACTAAGATATGATATCCATTATAGCAGGCAATAGAAAAGTGAAAACATAAACATCATGATGAAAGTAACACGCAAGCAAAAGGGTCACAAGAAGAAGAAGAAGCGGCCGGGTGGCTGTGAGTCTCCCCCTTCGTCTGTAGCTCATCTCATCTCTGCTTTATTTTTTGGTATTCCAAGTAAGATTTCACTTAATGCATTACTAAACAATCCTTTCTTGGGGGCAAGGTTCGTAAAAAGCTAATAGAAATGTTGTTTTGTGAACATAAATGCATATATAAGACAGTAACACCACCTCCAGAGGTGGTGTTCCCAGCAACCTCAGAGCAACCTGATAGCAACCTTGTCAGCGTCCCTCCAAACGTTCATGGATGCCGTTTTGCTGCAAGAGGGTGCTCTGACGTTGTTAAAGAATCTTGGATCCAGCTCCAGAAGTGCTAGAGACAGAGGCAGGGAGCCAGCCAATCACAGCGAACCTACCGCGTTCGGTCCCTCACCAGGCAAATTCAAACCCAGAAAATTTGCTAAAACTGATGTGGTTGTACGTTATGCGGACTTTTTGGTCTAACTTTATATAGTACGTTAAACCGGAAATTCGTTAAATGAACGTTCATTAAGTGGAGTATTACTGTACTACTGATTGAGACCCTTCCTTAATATCTACCCATAGAGACTGTATTTTGCTGTCTGTCTTAATTCTGCTGTTTATGCAACATTGCAGTGTGTCCTTGACTTACAAGGCCACTCCTCCCTCTCTTCTGTTTTCCCTGTCCTTATGAAAAAGTGTATAACCATCAAGTTTCACCTCCTGATCAAATACCTTCCCTGACATATCTAACCAGGTTTCTGTTAATGCAATTATATCAAAATTTTCAACACAAGCTGCTCCTCTCTGCAAATCTATCTTATTTAAAATACTCCTGCAGTTTGTGTAATACACTTTTAAACTATTCTTCGCATGTACTAAGCTGTTTACTTTTTTTAGATTTGACTATTCCTTCATGCCTATGGATCACCGATGCCCCTTCCCTCTCCTGTCTACCGAAAAAAGCACTGGAGTGCATTTAACTCGCCTTCAAGTGTTCCAGCCAAAACCCGAACACCTTGGTGTGAAAAATGCACTCCATCCCTGGCATACAAGGCGTCTTTGCCGTAAAAGCGGTCCCAGTTATCGATGAAAGCCCATCCATTGCTCCTGCAGTGATCTGCAAGTCTGCAATTTAATGTAGTAGCCCTGGACAGCCATTCACCTCCCAGTCCCCTGCTTGGGAACACACCTCATACCACAGGGGTTGCATCCTTATTTCTAATTTTAGCCAAAGCCTCCCTAAATCTCCTAAACAGTTCTTCACTCCTTACCTTGCAAATGTCATTTCCTCCCACGCTGAGGAAAACAATGAGTTTGGTCCCGTCCGCCAAACACGTGTCTAGCTGAGCACTTACCCTCTCAATTCCTGCCCCCGGTAGGCACACTTTTGTCCCCGTCCTCCTGTCCTTATCACAAAATTCCGCGTCCAAATGTCTCACCTGGCTGTCACCAATCAGGAGTATCTTACTTGCGGGTAGGGACTCCTCTACCCTCCTCACCTCGTTGCTTCCCGCCTCCTCTTTCTCCTCCTCCACTTCCTCCAACATAGTGAAGGAATTTTCCGTTTCCACTTGCTGTGATGCCCTGAGGACCTTTCTCCTCTTTGCACCTGAGGACACCACTTGCCACTCATTACTTGGTAAGGAGACTGAAGGAACTGCCACTCCCTCAGTAGCTGAGTTCACTCAGCAGAACGCCTCAAAACTCCTCCCGCACCTCCGAGGTCCTTCGATGGAACTCAGCCTCCACCTCTGAGACCTTCATAACGAAGGCCTCGAGGATAGGAGAACTAACACACCCAGCTGAAACTGTAGGGAAAGCAGGGAAAGCCATCACTACGTAAAGAAGCCAGCAGATCACACACCACTATCGGGAGACTCGTCGCCACTATCAGAGACACGTCTGACCACTAGGAAGGTTGACCTGAGATTTTCATACTAACTGCTCTACTGATCTTGCTAACTGCATGCCTCCCCTCCTCTTGCGGCCTCACTGCACAAGGCTTTCTTCTTCCTTTCACACCTATTCTGTACAACTCTTTAATGCAAGAGTTAACCAATATTCTCAATCATCCATACCTTTCACTGGTAAACTCTGGAACTCCCTTCCTGCTTCTGTATTTCCATCTTCCTTTGATTTGACTTCTTTTAAGAGAGAGGTATCAAGACATTTGTCCCTGAATTTTGGCTAACTCCTATTTCTATTAGGGAACTGGCAACATAGTTTTTTTTTTTTTTTTTTTTTTTTTTTTTTTTTTGCCCTTGGCCAGCTGTTCTTCCTACATAAGAAAAAAATATTCATGCATGTATAGTTGCTACATACATGTCCACACGTACAACACCGCAGCACATGTCTCGCAGCCCTATCTCCACATGCTCTGTGTGGTTGATAGGGAATGTTGGGATGGGTGTTAATTGAAACAAACCAATCATCTTGCCCTCCTCACATACCACTGGCCTGAGTGGCCTCTGATTGGCCTGGCCTGTCTCTCTGACTTAGAAAAAAGTCAGAGTGCACTGGCAGCCTGTAAAAAGGGAGGGAAAAAATTGAGAGAGAGAGAGAGAGAGAGAGAGAGAGAGAGAGAGAGAGAGACTGAGACTGACTCAGGCCAGCAGACCAATCCTATCCCAACGCACCTGGAATACTCCAGGTTCTCCCTATGGCTAGTCTGGGCCTGCAGAAAGCTATAAATGAATGTGAGAAATTAAACTAAAAGAATACTGTACTGGATAACACACAGCAATGACTGGAACTACTATTAAAAATTCAGTCATAATTAGCTTAACTTGTGTTTTGAAAATGAGTTGCATTCTATAGAAAAATATGTAAATTATAATGCATATTTCTTTATTTTTAGTGGACTTGTAGAGTTTTGTTCATGAATGTAAAATCCAAATTTGTAGTAGAAGAATATAAGGTGATATTATTTTAATTGTATACTCTTTTTTCAGATTCAAGAAATATCTTGAAAGTAGCAAAGAAGAATTGTTTGAAATTGGATTTCCCAAATTCACTACGGAGGATTTTCATGATATGGTGAGATTTCACTTTACTTTCTTTAACTTCCTATAGAGAGTTTTAATGTGGTATCTCAGTAATTAGTTCACAATTGCTCTCTTAATCTTTGTTATATTCACCCATTCATTCTTTCCTAACAGATGCCTCACTTGCATTTTAATATTCTCTTCTCCTGTGTCCATGTATTCTGTTTGTAGTGTGCTCCTTAGCTATACGGTATATAGGTAACTCATTTTATGCAAATTTGTTTAATGCATTTTTTAAATCACATGAAATCCAAAATCCAAACAAATGTTTCATTTACAATTTTTTCATATACATAATATTTCATTGAGAGGACACCAGATGTCTCACACGAGTTCCTGAGTACTGCTCAAACAACAAACAGTCAGTACCCATGTCGTGCTGTCTAACAACAACACTCATGCTGCTCTGTTGTACGGTATTGTTACACCAGAAGGGTCTTCAATTCTGGAGAAAATTTGAAGAGAGTTGTATCACTCGGAGGGAAAGGGGCGGGTGATCATGTTGCAGCCAGCTCAGGTGGGCAAAACCTAGCATAGCCTTATCCTGTATGATTTAATTTTCTATTGTGTATTATAGTATTAAGGCTCTCATGTAATGTGACCAAGATGATTGAGAACATTCTGTAATGTAGTAAAATTATCTAGATGTAACAAAAAACTGAGCTAACATGTAGTCATTCTCAACACAGTCACAACACAGTGGTTGCTGGTAACAGTGAAGTGGGAAGTAAGAAGAGAAACAGTGAGTTTGTGAGAGGATGTGTGATAAGTGCAGAATCAGTGTTGGACTCATTGCTGTTGTATTCACATGGACAAGGAATTAAACTCCTTAAGTTTTGTTCAGCATATCTTTCTCCACAGTTTGTCATTAATCTCTCAGTGATGATACTGCAGTAAACAAACTAAAGTGAGGTATACAGAACAGCATGCCCAGGACAGTGCAATACTGCTGTCATATCTTGGTGGTGACATGACAGTGTCTTAAGGCACGGTGAGGGAGTCACATGTGCAGTTGGAGTGTTGTAACAGTTGATATGTGTGAGGAATACATGCCCAAGGAGAGATAGAAAGAAAAGCAATCAGAAGAGGAGCAAAGATGGGAAGGGTAGCCAAAGGAGGGATCATGAGAGAGAGAGGAAACAGAGTTTGAATCAGAGTGATAGGCAATAAAACTACAGGTAACCCCCGTTTAACAAAGGTTCACACAACAAAATTTCACTACAACAAAGGTTTCATTTTACTACCATCTGCTCGTTTAACGAACACCAAACTCGCTTTAACAAAGTTTTATCCAGGTAATTTTTTTCCAAATTTGAAAGCCCCACCGTATCATGCAAGCTGACAGGCTTTTGAATACACCAGGAGCTGCTGGTACTTAGGCCTGCCTCAGGAGAAATCCTGAAACACCTGTAGAATAAAGATCAAGATCAAGTCTCTCGTGGACAACACAGGCGCTGCCGATACAAAGGCCTGACTCAGAAGAAATTCTGCGTCACCTGTAGCATCAAGATCAAGATCAAGATCACGCACACCACTCACTCCCCAGTCAAAACATAACAGCATCACCAGCAGCTCATCTTCCCTAGTTCAACTTACCACCAAAACGCCCTGCAATGTGGTCTAACATTCCTAAGAAGACCAGGAAGTGTCTTACTCTCTAAGTGAAGTTGGGTATTATTCACAGACAAGAGAGAGGCCAGAAAACTAATAACATTGCTTGCCACCATCTTGACTCCATCTACTGTCTACTATTTTCAAGTCAGCAGACTATTAAGAAGGCTGGTGAGACTGTATCTTCCTTGAAAGCTAAAAGAACCACCTGAACTCGTAACTACAATGGATAAACTGGAAAGCCTTGTGGAAATGTGGTACATATGTTTTGTATGCGGTACCATGATGCGCCCTTTGTTTACATTCCACAGGTTGCCGGTTAGTGTATTTCCCGTTTCACTCTCCCTCCCTTCATGAAGTTAAGATCATCAACATTATAAAGTTACATACATACATACATTAGTGTACATTATAATGACTTAAATTAAACTACCTAAATGTTTAACTTCATAATTTTTAATTTCATTAAACCTTTTACTGTACTATGATGCACTCTCGCTTTGCTTACTCTCGATGGAAGTTCAAATCAGGGGTTAAACTTGTTATAATTGGTTCGCTTAACGAAGTTTCACTTAACGAAGTGTTTTTTAGGAACGTAACCCCTTCGTTAAGCGGGGGTTGCCTGTACAAACAAAAATATCTCGTTTGATTTACATTGTTTTTGTCTTACACGACCTCTAAGGACACAATGGTCATGTAATCGAGAGTCACCTGTACAGTGCATTGAACCTCTCAGTTTTTCACAACTCATTAGTTGTCAGTTTACTGTTACATAGTTTTTCACAACTCATTAGTTGTCAGTTTACTGTTACATGTTTTTTTTCATTGAACCTATTTCTGCATCATGGAAAATCTCAATTTATTGCAAAAAAAAATTGGCTATTATATTTGAATATTTGATAAAATACAAGCTAAATCATGGCATGGGAAAATACCCAAGCATATTGATAGGTGGTAAACAGTTGGTTTGAGCCTCTCCAGTAGCCAATCCATTTACATTAATGTGTTATACAGTACAGTACAGTATTGTATTTTTTATTAGTTTATTAATTTCTAGGCTAGAAATGTATATTTCACCACAAAAATAATCAAAATCTAAAGTAAAAAATACAAACCAATCAGCTGCAGAAATACGTGATATACTAAAGAGTCTACAATATAATTTTATATGCAGTTGTAGCTTAAAATGCGAGTTTAATTTGTTCCGTGACAGCTTGTTTGAGTTCATATCTCAAAACAATTTTCCCATCAAAATGCATTAAAGTGCCATTAATCCTGTCCAGCCTCTTCAAAATGAGCACCACTATTTTTTTCATGTTTTCAGGTAAGAAAAAAGTATTTATGAATAATGACTATTGCACAGAAACATAAAAAAACATAACAAAAGATAATATAAATAGATAAACTACTTTTTTGAAGTATATTTGTCTTGGAGGCCATGGGACGTTACCCTACCGCATTCCCAACCCTCACTTGGGACTGTTGATGAGCTGGAGTGTACAAATATAGCCACCCACAGAAGACTGGCTGCTCTAATAATCACAGAAGAGCTTGATGACAATTCTGTAAACATTACTCATTACATAAGTGAAGTTTTATGTAAGAGAGAGAGAGAGAGAGAATAAAGGTCGCACTGCCATAGCTGGCATAGAGGTTTGTTTACATTTCCCCCTTCTTTGATAATCATTGGTGGAGGAGGTAGGCAGAGATAGGAGAAATTTGTTTTGCCTTTCTAGTTATGCACACATGCATGCTTTATCAATGCATGAAAATATATGAAATAACATCAAAAGTTCATTTAGTGTTCTTACCTTTGAGACACGTTTTCAGCTAATAGTGGTATATGGTACAAGAGGAGGAGGGAAAGAGGAAAGGATGCAGGCACCATTCACACATAAACATTAAACGTAAATTAAAACTGCACTTTCTTTAGGTAATAAAAAAGGCCAGTAATTACATAGTGTGAAAATGATAAAAGAACAATGATAGTGCATGAGATCCTCGGGAAACATGTAGATACTAACTCAGCTGAGGCTGGACCAATGCGCCGAGCCATCAACTATTGCGGCAAAATCCTCAAGCATGACTCATATCTCAAACTTTTGCTCATATCTCATGATAAAAAAAATTATCAAATCGTAGCTTGTATCTCAAACAACTCACATCAGGCAGCTCATATCTCAAGGTATCACTGTATATTAATCAGAAAAAGGGCAAGGGAATACTGCATCAGTCAATCAATCAATCATGAGGGGACATATGCTTGGGGGCATGTTGCCTTGCCTACCCAATGGCACCACTCCAGGCAGTCATGCCTCATTAGTCTCCATGCAGACTCCCTTCCTGTGCCAAGTAACTCCCATCAAGAGGAATCGACTTGCTGCAGCCATGAGTTCTGTGGACATCCCCTTGGCCTCCTCCATGCTGAGTTATCCCTTTTGGAGACAACCCAGTATGCAGGATTGGCTTCTGTGTAGCTTGCCACATGCCCATATAGTCACAGTTGGCATTGATTGACTATGCTGGTAATTGGCCTCGAATCAGTCTCACGGAGCAATCGCTGATTTGACACAAAGTTATACTAGTGGTATCCCATGATCCTGCAAAAGCATCTAGTACCAAAGACATCAGTTTGCCTCTTCAGATCGGTGTTCAGCGTCCATGTCTCACAACCATATAGTAAGACAGGGATCACCAGCAACTTAGAGATCTGAATCTTCGTCCGTCTGCACATGTACCGACAACACCAAACATTTGTGTTGAGCAAGTCCATAATGCTGTGGGCCAGGCTACTCTGCCATACAACAGTTGTAACATACTACGCTACCAAGGTATGTGAAAATTTCCAAGATCTCAATGTCCTCGCCACATGCATGAACAGACTGCACTGTTTCATCCAGTAAGCCTCCAAACACCTGAACCTTGGTCTTGGACCAGGAAACCTGGAGTCCGAGGGGCTTCGCCTCCTCGTGCAGTGCCTCTAGAGCCATTACCAGAATCTTCAGTGACGCAGCAAAGATTTCTGCATCATTGGCAAAAACAAGATCTGTAATCTCAGTATTGCCGAAAGATACTCCACAATGACTTTGGTCTACAACTCTGCCTAGTACCCAGTCCATGCAAGTGTTGAAAAGTATGGAGCAAGGATGCATCCCTACCTCACTCCCGTATTCACAGGGAAGAAGCAGGACACGCCCCCCTCCACACTTGACAGCACTCACAATCCCTGAGTAGAGACCAGTTAATAAACCAATAATCCTTGCAGGAATCCCATGGAGACGTAGAAGATCCCAGATTGTCACTCAGAGCACTGAATCGAACACTTTTTTGAGATCAACATAGGCTGCAAGCATCCCGTTAAAATTCACATCTGCACTCCGCCAGTATGTGAAGCGCTAGGATTTGGTCAGTTGTTGACTTACCAGGTGTGAAACCAGACTGTTTAGGTCTCTGGTGTTTCAGGAGGTGACTGAAGATAGACATCAACAGCAAATGGGGAAGCACCTTGCCTGGTACACTGACCAATATTATACTGTTGTAGTTGTTACAGTCCAGACCCCGTTCCCCTTCCAGATAGGGATGACCAATCCCTTTTTCCAGTCAGGGAGAATGGTACCTGAATGCCATACAGAAGTGAAGACAGCATGCAACCCATAGATCATGGCCTCACCCCCCCTACTTTGAGCAGCTCCGCACTGATGTTGCAGATGCCAGCTGCCTTTCCACCAATCAACTTTGCCACAGCCTCTTTGACATCGTCAATGGAGGGTGTAGTTTCATCAATGGGTGGATCAGCATCCAGCATCTGTAACCTTGTAGTTTGAAGCTGTCTGCTTCGAGGAGTACTCAGCCCAATGAATCATCTGCCCATCTGCTTTGTATATATATATATATATATATATATATATATATATATATATATATATATATATATATATATATATATACAGTAATCGCCTGCGTATCCCGATCGCCACTATCCGGAATTTGCTACTATACGGATCTGTCCCCAAGCATATTCAAACCTACCGCTAGGCAGCACAACACTCAGGCGGCATCACAATAACACTTTTTCCGTCATCCTCAACAATTTCTGTTGTTTTTTTACTGTTCTGTCAATTTTTTCCGTCGTCTTGAGCCAGATTGAACACACCATTTTCCTCTAGTGTCAATTTTTAGCCAAATTAAGATCTATGGTTTCTAACCAAAACTTTTATAATAAAATTTATTTTCTTGCTAATTGGAATGATGCTATAATCTCAACTTAATAGCATCTTCATAAGTAGATGTAAATATATTTGTGTGTGTGTGTGTGTGTGTGTGTGTTTCACTGTTTGATCTGCTGCAGTCTCTAACGAGACAGCCAAACGTTACCCTACGGAACGAGCTCAGAGCTCATTATTTCCGATCTTCGGATAGGTCTGAGACCAGGCACACACCACACACTGGGACAACAAGATCACAACTCCTCGATTTACATCCCGTACCTACTCACTGCTAGGTGAACAGGGGCTACACGTGAAAGGAGACACACCCAAATATCTCCACCCGGCCTGGGAATCGAACCCCGGTCCTCTGGCTTGTGAAGCCAGTGCTCTAACCACTGAGCTACCGTGTGTGTATTTACCTAATTGTAACATACGGGAAAAGAGCTATGCTCGTGTTGTCCCGTCTCCATATCTATTAATGTCCAGCTTTTTCTTAAAATCATGAATATTCCTTGCGTTGACCACTTCCACGTCTAAACTATTCCATGCTTCCACCCTTCTATGAGGGAAGCTATATTTTTTCACATCTCTCCTATAAGTGGCCATTTTTAGTTTTTTCCCATGCCCTCTCGACATTCTTCCATTCCACATACACAGATCTTCCCTATCCATTTTTCCATGCCAATCATCACTCTGTATATTGCTATCAGGTCTCCCCTTCTCTTCTGTTTTCCAGGGTTGGAAGTTGCATTCTTTTCAGTCTGTCTTCATAAGTCAAATCTCTTAAGTCAGGCACCATTTTCGTTGCAGCCCTCTGTACTTTCTCTAGTTTCCTTATGTGTTTCTTTAAGTTCGAGCCCACTGTATTGTTGCATATTCAAGCCTCGGTCTTATCATTGCAGTAATTATTTTCTTCATCATTTCTTCATCTAGATATACGAACGCCACTCTTATGTTCCTCAATAAGTTCAATACTTCTCCAATTATTTTGTTTATATGTCTCTCTGGCGATAGGTCATTGGTAATTGTCACCCCAAGGTCTTTTTCTTCATGACTGGTTTTATGTCTTCATTTCCTATCTTGTACATACTCCTGATTCTTCTTTCACTCTTGCCAAACTCTATTTTCTTGCATTTTGTCGTGTTGAACTCCATTTGCCATGTACAGCTCCATTTCCATATTCTGTCCAAGTCTTCCTGGAGTAGTTCGCAATCTTTGTCACATCTCACTTTTCTTAACAATTTTGCATCGCCTGCAAATAGGCTCACATAACTGGACACCCCATCCACCATGTCATTTATGTAGACTGCGAACATTACTGGTGCCAACACTGATCCCTGTGGAACTCCACTCTCCACCAATCCCCATTCTGATGGTCTGTCCTTAATTATTGTTCTCATTTCTCTTCCTACCAAAAGTCTTCCATCCATTTTAGTAAACTGCCATGCACTCCTCCTACCATTTCAAGTTTCCAGATCAGTCTCTGGTGTGGTACCTTATCAAAGGCCTTTTTAAATCCAGATATATTCCATCAGCCCAACCATCTCTTTCCTGTATTACATCTATCACCCTCGAATAGTAACATATCAGGTTTGTCGTGCATGAACGCCTTTCCTAAAACCAAATTGACACTCACAAAGTATGTCATTTTTCTCCAAGAAGTCTGTCCATCTAGTCTTCACCACCCTCTCACACATCTTAGCTACCACACTTGTAAGTGACACTGGTCTATAGTTCAATGGGTCTCTTGTTACCTGATTTATAGATTGGGACAATGTTAGCTCTTTTCCAGTCTTGGGGCACTACGCCTTCCCTTAATGAGGCATCAATTACTTCACAAACTTTTTCTGCCAATTGCTCCCTGCATTCTCTTAAAATCCATCCTGATACCCCATCAGGTCCCACAGCTTTTCTCACTTCTAAACTCCCCATCATGTTCTTGATCTCCTCCACCGTTACTTGAAACTCCTTCATAATCCCTTTCTGTTCCATTACCAGTGGTTTGTCAAAAGCAGTCTCCTTTGTGAATACCTTCCGAAAGCATCCATTCATAGCCTCTGCCATTTCCCTGGGATCTTCACTGTATACTCCATTTACTTCTAAACTTTCAATACTTTCTCTATTTTTGATGTTGTTGTTCACATGTCTGTAAAAAAGCCTTGGTTGGTCTTTACATTTATCAATTATATCCTTTTCTTGTTTCTTTCTTTCTTCTCTTCTAATCAACACATATTCATTTCTTGCTCTTTTGTAACTTTCCCACTGCTTAATCCGTCTTTTCCTTCTCCACCTCTTCCATGCATCCTCTTTTCTTGTTCTAGCCTTTTCACATCTATCGTTAAACCAGTCCTGCTTTCCAACTTCTCTATGTTGTCTTATTGGTACAAATTTTTCTCACCTTCTTTGTATATTTTTATAAATTCCTTCCACTTTTCATTTGCTCCTTAGCACTCTTGAATTTCATCCAATTTGTCTCTTGAAAGAATTTCTTTAGGTTTCCAAAATCTGTCTTGGCATAATTCCATCTTCCCACTTTATATTCTTCATTTCTTCTAGATTTCTCTTCGTCTATCACCTTGAACTCCAAAACTGCATGATCACTCTTTGCTAAAGGGCACTCCACCCTCATCTCCTCAATGACCATTGGCTCTGTACTAAAGACCAAGTCCAGTCTTGACGATGCTCCCTCTCCTCCAAACCTAGTATCTTCTTTGACCCACTGAGTTAACACATTTTCCATTGCCAGTGTCAATAGTGTATTTCCCCATGTTGTCTCTGATCCTTCCATTGACCAGTCCTCCCAACACACCTCTTTACAATTAAAATCTCCCATCATTATAGTTCGTTCACAGCCACCCAACATTTCTTCCAGACATGTTCCTGTATCACTTATCATTTCTTCATATTCCTGTACTGACCATGCATTTGTCTTAGGTGGTACGTACACCACTATGTAGTGCCTCTTTTTCCTTCATTAGTTTCTGCTCTGATCTTTAGCACTTCTGCCTTTCCCATACCTTTTTCACTTGATCCACCTTTATATCTTTTTAACCAGCAACATCACTCCTCCTCCCATCTTACCTACTCTATTTCTTTTCCAAACGTTATATTTCCTTCTCCAACCTTCATCAGGTCTTCTCCTCTCTCAGTTTTGTTTCAGTAAGACCCACAATATCTGGGTTCTTGTCCTCAAGTAATCGTTGAGTTCTAAAATCCCGATATCACTCCATTTATGTTGGAATACATTACATTTCGCTCATATGTAAGTTTCTTTAGTCCTTTCTTGCTGTACTTTTCTGGGTTATGAACCACTTCCTCAGTCTCATATCCAAGATTCTCCAGAAAAACTCTTTCTTCTCTTCTTCTGTCCTCTCTTCATTTTTTTCAAAGCCTCCTTTCTCAACTCATTTAACATTTCTCTTTCCTTTTCACCGAGATCTCTTCTCAACCAAATCTTCCTTGTTGTTTCCTGCTGGGCTAGCCTCCATGACTTCTCCACCAATTCATCTACATCCTTTTGTGACTTAAGTTTGATTCTTATTGGCCTCATACCTTCTCTTGTGAACTTTCCAATTCTATGGAAGTCCTCTATTTCTTGTACTAGGTCTTTTGTGTGTGTGTGTGTGTGTATCTATCTATCTATCTATCTATCTATCTATCTATCTATCTATTTATTTTTTATATATATATATATATATTTTATCTTTTATTATATATATATTATATTTTTTTTTTTTTTTTTTTTTTTTTATTTTTTTTTTTTTTTTTTTTATTTTTTATATATATATATATATATATATATTTATTTTTTTATATATTTTATATATTTTTTTTTTTTTTTTTTATATTTTTATATATATATATATATATATATATATTTTTATATATATTTCTTTTTTTGTCTCTTTCTCTCAGATTATGTTCCTCATAAGTTGATTTTTCTAACTCATTTCATTACATTTCAAACATATTATCAGTTTTCAACCAATCTTTGTTTATGGTCATTCATAAGTTCATTATATTGTATTATTTCAACTTTGTAGGAATATGAACACAAACTTGTTTTTGTTGTTGATTAGGGCCAAAGCCAAGGACTCATTCGAAATGAAGGCCTCCACCACCATCTTGAATTTTCTTCACAGACGGTCTCATATCTATATCAGGAGATGCAATATCAATAACCAATAGGGATCAGCAGACACCAGATTCAAGTACTCTCTTTCCCACAACTCTATTGTTATTGTTGTGATGGGTCAGCCCTCAAGATCGTCAACCTCTCCTGTCATGGTAACCTTCCCATTTTCTTCTTCCTCCCTCATGCACAGCTCTGCCTCCTTCTCATGTGTTTTAATTATGTTCTCTTTTTCTTGTAGCATAATTTTCCTTTTCTTAGTATCACTGCTGTCACTAAATTTCTCTTTGGTACCATTCAAGATATAAGAACTTGAGTCATCAGTAGGATATCACTTGCCAGGGGCCTGTTGGAACTGACATGTTATTGTATTGAACGTCCTTGGCGGGTAACCACTAGTGATCCTGGCGGGCACAATCAATAAATCCGCTTTTCGATTTATAAATTTTCAATTTTTAATCTTAAATTGCCTTATAGTGAACTGAAGTAACTTCAGTTTGACATAACTTAAGACCGACGTAACCACTTTACTGTATCAGTAATCCTTTCGTCAGATTCTTCTGAAACATCTAAGTCATTTTTGTCGTAACTCAGTTTTTGTACTTTCAAGCATATTATCGAGTTTTCACAATAATTTTTATGGTTATTCAGGTAAGTAAAGGTTATATTTTATATTAATTACAACTATGTAGGAATATATTGATTACCCACGCCAAGGACTGCAAGTTTCGAGAGGCGGCCTCCGCCAGATCATCAGGTCGAATGTTGTCACACCCACACAGCTGGGAGCTTTGTGGAGTCGGTAGGAGTAGAAGCATTGTATAAGTAAAGGTTATATTGTTATATTATTTACAAGTATGTAGGAATATGAAACACAAGCTTGTTTTTGTTGTTTTAGGCCGCATCAAACTCATGTTGCCAGATCGCCTGAGGCCGCCAGGGTCATCGAATGTTTCTCCATGGACAGCTCTTCAGTCTAGTAGAACTGGGCAGCCAGGAAATCAAACAATATCAGCAGATAGGCGCCACTGCAAGTGACCTCAATTCTTCCCAGACAAAGGCTCCGGAGTTGTTATTGTTGTGATAGGTGCGAGCCCTCAAGGTCGTCAACCTCCCTGTTGTCATGGTAATGGGCTTCCCATTTTCTTCTTCACTCCCTTATACACAGCTGCTGCCTACCTTCTCATGTCTTTTAATTATGTCCACTTTTTCTTGTAGCGTAATGGTTTTCCTTTTCTTAGCATCACTGCTATCACTCAGGAGTTTTCTTTTTGGTGCCATTGAGCAAGATACTAAGATAGTCAGCAAACGCAAATGTAGGAACACTCTTGCCAGGGGCGATTGTTGGAACTATCTAGAGTGTTATTGTATTCAAGCGTGAGGTCAGTGTGGCGGATAACCACTAGTGACGCCTCCAACAATAACAATAAACCCCGCGCTTTACGATTTATAAATTTTCAATTTTTAAAATCTTAAATTGCCTTATAGTGGACTAACGTAAGTGCAAGTTTGACGTAACTCGAGACCGATGTAACCGGGACCTTACTATATATATATATATATATATATATATATATATATATATATATATATATATATATATATATATAGTAATACTCCGCTTAACGAACATTCGTCTAATGAATTTCCTGTTTAACGTACTATATAAAGTTAGACCAAAAAGTCTGAATCTACAACCACATCCGTTTTCAAATTTTCTTTTGAATTTCCTGACCAACAACACATCGCTGTGATTGGCTCTCGCCTCTGTCTCTAGCGCTTCTGGAGCTGGATCCAAGATTCTTTAACAACCTTAGAGAAACCTCCTGCAGCAAAATGGCATCCATGAACACTTACTGACAATTCTATCATTCTCTGAGGTTGCTGGAACACCACCTCTGGAGGTGGTGTTACTGTCTTATATATGCATTTATGTTCACAAAACAACATTTCTATTAGCTATTTACAAACCTTCCCCCAAGAAAGGATTGTTTTGTAATGCATAAAGTGAAATCTTACATGGAATACCAAAAAAATAAAGCAGAGATGAGATCAGCCACAGACGAAGTGGGAGACTCGCGGCGACTCAACCACTTCTTCTTCTTCTTGTGACCCTTTTTAGCTTGGCGTGTTGTCTTTCCCCATGATATTTGTTTCCACTCCTCTATTGCCTGCTATAATGGATATCATATCTTAGTATTCATATACGCTTGTGCCATGAGGATAACCTTGACTCCTTGGCACTGAGTGATAGTGAATTACTAATGAAACACCGCAGTATTTCATTAGTGGGCGGTAGTTTGAGGGATTGGAACGGTCACCCTTTTTAGGAACAGGCTGAATGTAGGCAAACTTCCAGCAGGAAGGAAAGGTAGAAGTAGATAGACTAAATTGAAAGAGTTTGGCCAGGCAAGGTGCAAGCACGGAAGCACAGTTTTTGAGAACAATAGGAGGTAGCCCATCAGGATCATAAGGTTTCCGAGGGTTTAGGCAAGCAAGGGCATGGAAAACATCGTTATGAAGAATTTTAATTGTAGACATGAAATAGTCAGAGGGAGGAGGAGAGTGAGGGACAAGCCCAGAATCATCCAAGGTGGAGTTGTGAGTAAAAGTTTGAGAAAAGAGTTCAGCTTTAGACACAGAAGAGATGGCACTGGTGCCATTAGGATGAAATAAAAGAGGGAAAGATGAAGAGAAGTTATTTGAGATGTTTTTGGCTAGATGCCAGAAGACTCGAAGGGAGTTTCAGTTTGAAAGATTTTGACATTTTCTATTTATGAAGGAGTGTTTGGGAAGTTGAAGAACAGACTTGACATGATTCCGGGCAGAAATATAAAGTGCGTGAGATTCAGGAGATGGAAGACTCAAGTACCTTTTGTGGGCAACCTCTCTATCATGTACTGGTATTACCAGTAATACAGTATCAGAACAGTACAGTGTTGGTTGCAAGAAGGGAAATGACAAAGCTTTGTATATGACCAAGTGTGCAGCTCTTTGATTACCAGATATTTTCACCACTAATAAGCCTTTGCTGTTAATGTAAGTTATGAAGGAGTGTTTGGGAAGTTGAAGAACAGACTTGACATGATTCCGGGCAGAAATATAAAGTGCGTGAGATTCAGGAGATGGAAGACTCAAGTACCTTTTGTGGGCAACCTCTCTATCATGTACTGGTATTACCAGTAATACAGTATCAGAACAGTACAGTGTTGGTTGCGAGAAGGGAAATGACAAAGCTTTGTATATGACCAAGTGTGCAGCTCTTTGATTACCAGATATTTTCACCACTAATAAGCCTTTGCTGTTAATGTAAGTTTATAAATGAAAAACTACAGATAGAATGCAGGAGAATGTTATTCTGATGACCGCGGCAGCACAAGTCACAACTGGCGCAGGGGGAACGGGGACACCAGGGAGCCTTTTTTTTTTTTTATACCATGTTTACAACCACAGGTGTGGACATTCCACTATAAGGTATTATTTTGAGTATTAAATTAAACTTTTTCATTCGAGTAATGAGTCTCCACTCTAGTTGTAGTTTTACACCTCTTTACTCTGTTCCCCATCTCCATATCTACACTTATCCAATATTTTTTTTAGAGCTATGCACACTCTTTGCTGACACCACTTCCTCACTCAAACTGTTCCAAGTCTCAACACATCTTTGCGATCTTGTGCTTCTAAAGTCATATTTTTCTCTCAGGATCAGTTTCTCATTATCCACTTGATCCATTCCGTTAATCAATTTATAAACTTGTATCAGATCCCCTCTCTCTCTTCTCTGCTCCAAGGTTGGTAGATCCATAGCCTTTAGTCTCTCCTCATATGTCATCCCTTTAAATTCTGGAACCATTCTTGTAGCCATTTTTTGTAGTCTCTAATTTTCTTATGTGTTTGTTTTTATAGTCCACACAACTCCTGCATTTTCCAATCTAGGTCTTATTTTAGTACTTATCAATTTCTTCATCATTTCCTTGTCCATATAGTGAAATGCTACTCCAATATTCCTTAGCAAATTATGTCTCTCTGAAAATTCTATCAATATCTACGGTTGATTATTTTCTTCCATTGTCACTCCCAAGTCCTTTTCCTTTTTTACTTTTTCTAGTTCTACTCCATCTCCTATGTGTGTGTGTGTGTGTGTGTGTGTGTGTGTGTATTTACCTAGTTGTAGTTTTACAGGGCCTCTTTATGCTCTGTGGTCCCGTCTCCATATCTACACTTATCCAATTTTTCTTTAAAACTATGTACACTCTTTACTGATACCACTTCCTCACTCAAACTGTTCCAAGTCTCAACACATCTTTGGAAACTAAATTTTTAACATCTCTCAGACATCGTCCTTCCTTAGTTTCTTACTATGCGATCTTGTGCTTCTAAAGTCATATTCTTCTCTCAGGATCAGTTTCTCATTATCCACTTCATCCATTCCGTTAATCAATTTATAAACTTGTATCAGATCCTCTCTCTCTTCTCTGCTCCAAGGTTGGTAGATCCATTGCCTTTAGTCTCTCCTCATATGCCATCCCTTTAAATTCTGGAACCATTCTTGTAGTCATTTTTTGTAGTCTCTCTAATTTTCTTATGTGTTTCTTTTTATGAGTCCACACAACTCCTGCATATTCCAATCTAGGTCTTATTTTAGTACTTATCAATTTCTTCATCATTTCCTTGTCCATATAGTGAAATGCTACTCCAATATTCCTTAGCAAATTATACGTTCTCTGAAAATTCTATCAATATGGCTAACCGGTTGATTATTTTCTTCCATTGTCACTCCCAAGTCCTTTTCCTTTTTACTTTTTCTAGTTCTACTCCATCTCCCATCTTATAGATTCTCACTGGTCGTCTTTCACTTTTTCCCATTTCCATGACATGGCTTTTGTCCACATTGAATTCCATCTCCCATTTTTGCTCCATTTCAGATCTTGTTTAAGTCTTCCTGTAGTATTTCACAATCCTCTTTTTGTTTAATGACTCTGCACAGTTTTGCATCGTCCCAAACAGATTTATGTAGCTGTTCACTCCCTCTGGCATGTCATTTATATATCGAGAAAAAGTATTGGTGCCAATACTGACCCCTGTGGCACTCCGCTGTCTACTGTTCTCCACTTGGACTTCATATCTTTAACTATCGTCCTTATTTCTCTCCCCCTTAAGTAATTCTTCATCCATCTCAATGTGCTTCCATTTAAGCCACCCTTCTCCTCTAACTTCCATAGTAATCTTTCATGTGGCACTTTATCAAAAGCCTTTTTTAGATCTAAATAAATATAGTCAACCCATCCCTCTCTCTCTTGTACTTTATCAACTATTCTAGAGTAGAAACTCAATGAATTTGTCACACATGACCGACCTTTTCTAAAACCAAATTCTATTTGATAATATTTTGTTGTCTTCAAGAAACTCGATCCATTGCTTCTTTATTACTTTTTCACACATCTTGCATATTACACTAGTTAGTGATACCGGCCTGTAATTTAAATTCTTCCTTCCTTCCGCTCTTATATATGGGAACCACCTCAGCTCTTTTCCACTCCACTGGCACTGTTCCATTTTCTATTGAGCATTTTATGATGTTGTATATTGGACTTGCTAGTTCTTCCTACATTCTTTCAGTATTCTGCCTGAGATTTCATCCGTCCTTGCCTTTTCCTCATCCAATTCCTCATCAACTTTTTATTTCAAGCTTGGTTACTTTAATCTCTTTCATATAGACAGTCTCTATTACCCTGTGGTCTTTCAAAGTTGGATTCCTTAGTAAAGACCTCATGAAATTTACTATTTAACAGTTCTGCCATACTTTTTGGGTCTTCCACCATTCCGTTTTCTCCTTTTAACCTTTCTATTGTTTCTTTTTGTCTTATTTTTCCATTTATGAATCTGTAGAACAATTTTGGTTGTTCCTTACATTTTTCGACAATGTCCTTTTCATAGTTCTTTTCTTCTTCCTTTCTCAACTTAGCATATTCATTTCTTGCTGTTTTGAAGTTTTCCTTATTTTCTGATTTCTGTTTCTTCTCCACCTTTTCCATGCTTCATCTCGTTTCTCCTTTGCCCTAGCACATCTTGCATTAAACCAATCTTTCTTTCCTTCTTCTTTAGGTCTATATTTGAACATATTCCTGACCCCAGTTTTGTATATTTCTGTAAGTTATATTTCTCTTGTGTGTGTGTGTGTGTGTGTGTGTGTATTTACCTAATTGTATTTACCTAATTGTAACATACGGGAAAAGAGCTATGCTCGTGTTGTCCCGTCTCCATATCTATTAATGTCCAGCTTTTCTTAAAATCATGAATATTCCTTGCGTTGACCACTTCCACGTCTAAACTATTCCATGCTTCCACCCTTCTATGAGGAAGCTATATTTTTCACATCTCTCCTATAAGTGGCCATTTTAGTTTTTCCCATGCCCTCTCGACATTCTTTCATTCCACATACACAGATCTTCCCTATCCATTTTTCCATGCCAATCATCACTCTGTATATTGCTATCAGGTCTCCCCTTTCTCTTCTGTTTTCCAGGGTCGGAAGTTGCATTCTTTTCAGTCTGTCTTCATAAGTCAAATCTCTTAAGTCAGGCACCATTTTTGTTGCAGCCCTCTGTACTTTCTCTAGTTTCCTTATGTGTTTCTTTAAGTTCGGAGCCCACTGTATTGTTGCATATTCAAGCCTCGGTCTTATCATTGCAGTAATTATTTTCTTCATCATTTCTTCATCTAAATATCTGACGCCACTCTTATGTTCCTCAATAAGTTCAATACTTCTCCAATTATTTTGTTTATATGTCTCTCTGGCGATAGGTCATTGGTAATTGTCACCCCAAGGTCTTTTTCTTCATGACTGGTTTTATGTCTTCATTTCCTATCTTGTACATACTCCTGATTCTTCTTTCACTCTTGCCAAACTCTATTTTCTTGCATTTTGTCGTGTTGAACTCCATTTGCCATGTACAGCTCCATTTCCATATTCTGTCCAAGTCTTCCTGGAGTAGTTCGCAATCTTTGTCACATCTCACTTTTCTTAACAATTTTGCATCGTCTGCAAATAGGCTCACATAACTGGACACCCCATCCACCATGTCATTTATGTAGACCGCGAACATTACTGGTGCCAACACTGATCCCTGTGGAACTCCACTCTCCACCAATCCCCATTCTGATGGTCTGTCCTTAATTATTGTTCTCATTTCTCTTCCTACCAAAAGTCTTCCATCCATTTTAGTAAACTGCCATGCACTCCTCCTACCATTTCAAGTTTCCAGATCAGTCTCGGTGTGGTACCTTATCAAAGGCCTTTTTTAAATCCAGATATATTCCATCAGCCCAACCATCTCTTTCCTGTATTACATCTATCACCCTCGAATAGTAACATATCAGGTTTGTCGTGCATGAACGCCCTTTTCTAAAACCAAATTGACACTCACAAAGTATGTCATTTTTCTCCAAGAAGTCTGTCCATCTATTCTTCACCACCCTCTCACACATCTTAGCTACCACACTTGTAAGTGACACTGGTCTATAGTTCAATGGGTCTCTCTTGTTACCTGATTTATAGATTGGGACAATGTTAGCTCTTTTCCAGTCTTGGGGCACTACACCTTCCCTTAATGAGGCATCAATTACTTCACAAACTTTTTCTGCCAGTTGCTCCTGCATTCTCTTAAAATCCATCCTGATACCCCATCAGGTCCCACAGCTTTTCTCACTTCTAAACTCCCCATCATGTTCTTGATCTCCTCCACAGTTACTTGAAACTCCTTCATAATCCCTTTCTGTTCCATTACCAGTGGTTTGTCAAAAGCAGTCTCCTTTGTGAATACCTTCCGAAAGCATCCATTCATAGCCTCTGCCATTTCCTGGGATCTTCACTGCATACTCCATTTACTTCTAAACTTTCAATACTTTCTCTATTTTTGATGTTGTTGTTCACATGTCTGTAAAAAGCCTTGGTTGGTCTTTACATTTATCAATTATATCCTTTTCTTGTTTCTTTCTTTCTTCTCTTCTAATCAACACATATTCATTTCTTGCTCTTTTGTAACTTTCCCACTGCTTAATCCGTCTTTTCCTTCTCCACCTCTTCCATGCATCCTCTTTTCTTGTTCTAGCCTTTTCACATCTATCGTTAAACCAGTCCTGCTTTCCAACTTCTCTATGTTGTCTTATTGGTACAAATTTTTCTCACCTTCTTTGTATATTTTTATAAATTCCTTCCACTTTTCATTTGCTCCTTAGCACTCTTGAATTTCATCCAATTTGTCTCTTGAAAGAATTTCTTTAGGTTTCCAAAATCTGTCTTGGCATAATTCCATCTTCCCACTTTATATTCTTCATTTCTTCTAGATTTCTCTTCGTCTATCACCTTGAACTCCAAAACTGCATGATCACTCTTTGCTAAAGGGCACTCCACCCTCATCTCCTCAATGACCATTGGCTCTGTACTAAAGACCAAGTCCAGTCTTGACGATGCTCCCTCTCCTCCAAACCTAGTATCTTCTTTGACCCACTGAGTTAACACATTTTCCATTGCCAGTGTCAATAGTGTATTTCCCCATGTTGTCTCTGATCCTTCCATTGACCAGTCCTCCCAACACACCTCTTTACAATTAAAATCTCCCATCATTATAGTTCGTTCACAGCCACCCAACATTTCTTCCAGACATGTTCCTGTATCACTTATCATTTCTTCATATTCCTGTACTGACCATGCATTTGTCTTAGGTGGTACGTACACCACTATGTAGTGCCTCTTTTTCCTTCATTAGTTTCTGCTCTGATCTTTAGCACTTCTGCCTTTCCCATACCTTCTTTCACTTGATCCACCTTTATATCTTTTTTAACCAGCAACATCACTCCTCCTCCCATCTTACCTACTCTATTTCTTTTCCAAACATTATATTTCCCTTCTCCAACCATCATCAGGTCTTCTCCTCTCTCAGTTTTGTTTCAGTAAGACCCACAATATCTGGGTTCTTGTCCCTCAAGTAATCGTTGAGTTCTAAAATCCCGATATCACTCCATTTATGTTGGAATACATTACATTCCGCTCATACGTAAGTTTCTTTAGTCCTTTCTTGCTGTACTTTTCTGGGTTATGAACCACTTCCTCAGTCTCATATCCAAGATTCTCCAGAAAAACTCTTTCTTCTCCTCTTCTGTCCTCTCTTCATTTTTTTCAAAGCCTCCTTTCTCAACTCATTTAACATTTCTCTTTCCTTTTCACCGAGATCTCTTCTCAACCAAATCTTCCTTGTTGTTTCCTGCTGGGCTAGCCTCCATGACTTCTCCACCAATTCATCTACATCCTTTTGTGACTTAAGTTTGATTCTTATTGGCCTCATACCTTCTCTTGTGAACTTTCCAATTCTATGGAAGTCCTCTATTTCTTGTACTAGGTCTTTTCCTCCTCCTGCACCACATTAATGATATTATTTATCACCTTTTTATGTTTTCTCTCTCTCCATTTTACTCGGTGTCTTATCCTCCTCCACACCAAATATCACCACACATCTCTTTTTGTCTACAGTTTCCCTCACCAATGTCTCATTTGACTTAATAACCTTCACCACTTTCTCAGCAATCTTCTCTTCTATGATCTGTTGATCTATAATTTCAGCAAGGCCCAAAGTTTTCTCCCCAGACTCTTTGATTTCCTTTTCCAGACTTGCAACTTTGTAATTTACCTCCTTTCTTTCCACTTCCTGACTTTTTTTCCATTCAGCCTGCTTCTCCATCACTTTTCCTAGAGATTCTCCACATTTTCGCAATTCACTTTAATTAGCTTAACTTCCTCTTTCAGTGCTTCATTTTCCTTCTTCATATCGGCACAGTCTTTCTTTACATTGTCATAACTCGTTTCCAGGCCCCATACTTTTCAAACAGTTTTCAATTTTACCTTCCAACTCCAGAATTTTCTTCACATAAGCGCTCTTCTCCATTATTCCTTGAAATCCTGTGAAGTCTGATTCATCTTTCGAGTTCACGGCCGCCATGTTGCTCAGATGTAAACAAACCAGCTGATGGCTCAAACGCAGGCTACAGTTTATATTTACCTTCACTGGACATTATTTTGCTAATCAACAGTTAACATGACTATATGGAGACGGGACAAACATTACCAGCTCCTTTCCCACCTTGGTTACTCTTAGGCAATGGTAACTGTAGAATTAGAGATGATTGCTCTGGAGCTCAGCGACCACCTCCGCCATCGACGATGTCCCGTGTGTGTGTATTTACCTAATTGTATTTACCTAATTGTAACATACGGGAAAAGAGCTATGCTCGTGTTGTCCCGTCTCCATATCTATTAATGTCCAGCTTTTTCTTAAAATCATGAATATTCCTTGCGTTGACCACTTCCACGTCTAAACTATTCCATGCTTCCACCCTTCTATGAGGGAAGCTATATTTTTTCACATCTCTCCTATAAGTGGCCATTTTAGTTTTTCCCATGCCCTCTCGACATTCTTCCATTCCACATACACAGATCTTCCCTATCCATTTTTTCCATGCCAATCATCACTCTGTATATTGCTATCAGGTCTCCCTTTCTCTTCTGTTTTCCAGGGTTGGAAGTTGCATTCTTTTCAGTCTGTCTTCATAAGTCAAATCTCTTAAGTCAGGCACCATTTTCGTTGCAGCCCTCTGTACTTTCTCTAGTTTCCTTATGTGTTTCTTTAAGTTCGAGCCCACTGTATTGTTGCATATTCAAGCCTCGGTCTTATCATTGCAGTAATTATTTTCTTCATCATTTCTTCATCTAGATATACGAACGCCACTCTTATGTTCCTCAATAAGTTCAATACTTCTCCAATTATTTTGTTTATATGTCTCTCTGGCGATAGGTCATTGGTAATTGTCACCCCAAGGTCTTTTTCTTCATGACTGGTTTTTATGTCTTCATTTCCTATCTTGTACATACTCCTGATTCTTCTTTCACTCTTGCCAAACTCTATTTTCTTGCATTTTGTCGTGTTGAACTCCATTTGCCATGTACAGCTCCATTTCCATATTCTGTCCAAGTCTTCCTGGAGTAGTTCGCAATCTTTGTCACATCTCACTTTTCTTAACAATTTTGCATCGTCTGCAAATAGGCTCACATAACTGGACACCCCATCCACCATGTCATTTATGTAGACCGCGAACATTACTGGTGCCAACACTGATCCCTGTGGAACTCCACTCTCCACCAATCCCCATTCTGATGGTCTGTCCTTAATTATTGTTCTCATTTCTCTTCCTACCAAAAAGTCTTCCATCCATTTTAGTAAACTGCCATGCACTCCTCCTCCTGTGTGTGTGTGTGTGTGTGTGTGTGTGTGTGTGTGTGTGTGTGTGTGTGTGTGTGTTTACCTAGTATTTACCTAGTTGTAGTTTTACAGTGTGTGTGTGTGCATGTGTGTGTGTGTGTGTGTGTGTGTGTATTTACCTAGTTTAATTTACCTTTATGCTCGTGTGGCCCCGTCTCCATATCTACACTTATCCAATCTTACTTTAAAAGTATGCACACTCGTTGCAGACACTACTTCTTCATTCAAACTGTTCCACGTCTCAATACATCTTTGCGGGAAACTATATTTTTTAACATCTCTCAGACATCTTCCCTTTCTCAGCTTTTTACTAGGCGATCTTGTGCTTCAAATGTCATATTCTTCTCTCAGGAACAGTTTCTCATTATCCACTTGGTCCATTCCGTTGATCAATTTATAAACTTGTATGAGATCTCCTCTCTCCCTTCTCTGTTCCAGGGTTGGTAGATCCATAGCCTTTAGTCTCTCCTCATATGTCATGCCTTCAAATTCTGGAACCATTCTTGTAGCCATTTTTTTGTAGTCTCTCCAACTTCCTTATGTCTTTCTTTTTATGAGGGGTCCACATTACTCCTGCATATTCCAATCT
This sequence comes from Portunus trituberculatus, assembly GCF_017591435.1. Taxonomy (NCBI): domain Eukaryota; kingdom Metazoa; phylum Arthropoda; class Malacostraca; order Decapoda; family Portunidae; genus Portunus; species Portunus trituberculatus. The sequence goes on from NC_059295.1 coordinate 2,269,114, forward strand.
GGGTCTTATTATAGTACTTATCAATTTCTTCATTTCTTTGTCCATGTAGTGAAATGCTACTCCAATATTTCTTACCAAATTATATGTCTCTAAAAATTCTATCAATATGGCTTACCGGTTGAATGTTTTCTTCCATCGTCACTCCTAAGTCCTTTTCCTTTTTTTACTTTCTCCAGTTCTACTCCATATCCCATCTTATAGATTCCCACAGGTTGTCTTTCACTCTTTCCCATTTCCATGACATGGCTTTTGTCCACATTGAATTCCATTTCCCACTTTTTACTCCATTCCCAGATCTTATTTAGGTCTTCTTGCAGTATTTCACAATCCTCTTTTTGCTTTATAACTCTGCACAGTTTTGTATCATCTTTAAACAAATTTATGTAGCTGTTCACTCCTTCTGGCATGTCATTAATATAAATGAGGAAAAGTATTGGTGCTAATACTGATTCCTGCGTCATTCCGCTTTCTACTGCTCTCCACTTGGACTTCATATCTTTAACTACCGTCCTTATTTCTCTTCCCCTCAAATTATTTTCTATCCATCTCGATGTGCTTCCTTTTAAGCCACCCTTCTCCTCTAACTTCCATAGTAATCTTGCATGTGGCACTTTGTCAAATGCCTTTTTTAAATCCAAATAAATACAGTCAACCCATCCCTCTCTCTTGTACTCTCTCAACTATTCTAGAATAGAAACTAAATAAATTAGTTACACACGACCGTCTTTTTCTAAAACCAAATTGGCTATATTAATTTGTTGTCTTTAAGGAACTTGATCCGTTTTTTCTTTATTATTCTTTCACACATTTTGCATATTACACTAGTTAGTGATACCGGTCTGTAATTTAAAGGTTCTTCCTTCCTTCCTCTCTTTTATATGGGAACCACCTCAGCTCTTTTCCATTCTACTGGTACTGTTCCATTTTATATTGAGCATTTTATGACGTATATAGTACTTGCTTGTTCTTCCCTACATTCTTTCAGTATTCTACCTGAGACTTCATCTGGTCCCATTGCCTTCTCCTCATCCAGTTCCTGTGTGTGTGTGTGTGTGTGTGTGTGTGTATATATATATCTATATCTATATATATATATATATATATATATATATATATATATATATATATATATATATATATATATATATATATATATATATATATATATTATATAGATATATATATATATATATATATATATATATATATATATATATATATATATATATATATATATATATATATATATATATATATATATATATATATAGTAAGATTGGTCATCTCGTGGTAAATTGGTACTGGACTATCGACCGCGAGATGAAAAATCGCGAGATGAGCGATATTGAAATACATGTAAATAGTATAATTGGTTCTTAGGTATGGTACTTGATCATCCTATAACTCCAAATAACCATCCAAAAACACAAAATATTTTGCTGAAAATTGTTCACATAAACCAGGTTATGCTTAATCTGTATGTTTTATAAACAATATTAAACACTTTTCAACGTAATAATAAAGGTTAGAATATTTTTCTACTTCCGTTACGAGAGTCTGTGACTGGCTTGACTGGCCTGGCGTGGTAGTGGTGGGGAGCCGTGACTACTGGCTGCTTGCTTCCTCCTCCACTGTTTGTGCATCACCCCCAGCACTGAGTGCAACCTCAGCTTCAAAACCATCAAAATCCAGAGCGATGTCATCTTCTTGTAAAAGGCCCAGCAGGTCGTCGACATCCTCTTCATCTTCACCTGGTTCAGCTGTTACGTTAGCCAAAGCATTGGCAGCCTGTGATTGACTGAAGTATCCTGTGATCAGTGACTGGTGGCGAGCATTAACACGAGACATGTAGAGAGAGGTCTTTATAAATGTTCATCACTTGATGAAGAGATGGCTGTAATATGCTGCGTGGATATGGGCGCCTGTCATATTCCTCCAGTTGTTCAGTCAGCCGTGAGAAGGTGGTGAGAATATCCGTCAGTTGCCCAGTTGTCGGTTCGCCTGGCTGAACATTTTGCTCCTGCTGTCCATCCTCTTCAGGATCATCTTGAGCTTCATCTTCCTCAAGCATCTCCTCAATAGTAGCCTCCTCTTGATGGATACCAATAATTTATTGCAAGTCACTGGCCTCCACAGCCGAAAAGCCAGGTGCAGGGATCAGACGTGCAGCTTCTACAGTCTGCGAGTGTGTGGTGGCTTCCTGCTGGCGCTCACGCACAGCTGTTCCGACCTCACCTAACAAAAACTTCCAAGCGTGTAACACTGTAGCTTTGTTTATTTTCTGCCAGGCCTTCACAATGCGGTCAACAGCATCCTTAATGTTGTAGTTTTTCCAAAACTGGTTCACAGTTAACACTTCTCGGGTCTGAGATGGTGGTGGGTCTGAACTGGTGCTGGCAATCGGTTCATCGAGCTCATCCTGGTCACGTACACTTAGCTCAGCCTCAATCCTCTCTAGTTCTTGCAGCGAGTCAGTCTTGACACGCATGTCATCATAGAGAGACTGATAATAAAAGAGCTTGACGTTGCAGATGAACTCTTTATCAAGAGGCTGTAGAAGTGATGTTGTATTAGGCGGGAGGAAGACAACTTCTACATTAGGATGACGCCCTATTAGGAATTTACCATGCTCCGGAGCATTATCCATACATAGCAGCACCTTGAAATCTAAATTCTTCCTCTTGCAATAACTCTGGGCATCAGGGACAAAATGATTGTCGAACCAGTCAGTGTACAGTGCCGACGTGACCCAAGCCTTCTTATTACTGGCCCAATAAACATTAAGCTGGTTCATATTGCAATTCCTGTATGCTCTAGGCTTAGCAGAGCGATAGATGACTTGGGGCTTCATCAAACAGTCGCCACTTGCATTAGCTGTGAATAAAACAGTAATGCGGTCCTTGGAAGGCTTCACACCCTAGCTTGTCTTTCATTCTTGGCGATGAGGGTTGATTTTGGTGCCCGCTTCCAGTAAATCCCAGTTTCATCACAGTTAAAAATCTGGTCACGGCTGTAACCGCCTTCAGTCACAAGACGTTGAAAAATCTCTGGGTAAGTTCTGGCTGCTTCCTCATCTGCTGATCTGCTTTCACCATGCTTCAGGGCATACTTAACTTCATATCTTTTCTTAAATGCTGCTAGCCAGCCTACAGAAGCCGCAAAATGGGGTGGAGGGTTAACATTTTTTTTACGGCACACTGAATCAAAGTACAGCCGTGCTTGTGATCTTATTGCAGGGCCAGAAAGATCACCCTTCTCTTGATTCCTTCTGATTACCCATTCATTTAGGTAATGTTCCATGATTGCAAGCAATCTGTTGCGCTGTGAAGTATCAGCCAGTGTGCGTGCTGAGGGAAACCGAGAAAACACCTTCACGGAAGCAGCCAATTTTGCTTTATTTTTGCGCACTGATCGTACTGTTGATTCAGGACAGTTAAACTTACGCATTATGTCACATGTTCTTGCACCATTGTTCATATCTGAACCATTTCTTTCTTTTCCTGGAGAGTATATTTTCTGAGCTTCACTCCCTTTCGATATTCACGCTTCTCACATCCACCATGTTTTTCACCAGAGTTTCCACCACCATTTCCGCCACTACCACTCACAGAACTCATGTTCCTTGTTATTTCAAGTTATTGTACTGCCACTAGAATGTTTTCACTTTAACAACAAAAGTAAATATGCACCACAACACAACAAAATCACAAAATTGTTGTTGACCCAGCTTCTGCCCTGATGTGACCGATCCAAGCCAACCATTAAACTAGTGCGCCAGCCTATGCGCATGCGCGAGATGTTAATTTACCACCGCTAGATGTTAGAAGGCAGGAAATTTGAAATAGGCGCGAGATGCTAAATTCGCGAGACTATATTACGTGAGATGACCGTTCATACTGTATATATATATATATATATATATATATATATATATATATATATATATATATATATATATATACACATATATATACATATATATACATACAGGCAACCTCCGCTTAATGAACGGGTAACTTCCTAAAAAAACGTTCGTTAAGCGAATTTTCATTAAGTGAACCAATTATAACAAGTTTAACCCCTGACTTGAACTTCCATTAAGAGTAAACAAAGTGAGAGTGCATCATAGTACAGTGAAAGGTTTAATGAAAGTAAAAATTATGAATTTAAACATTTAGGCAGTTTGATTTAAGTCATTATGATATACTCTAATGTATGTATGTGAGTAACTTTATAATGTTAATGATCTTAAATTTATGAAGGGAGGGAGAGTAGAGTGGGAAAGACACTAGCTGGCAACCTGTGGAATGTAAACAAAGGGCGCATCATTGTACCGCATACAAAACTTATGTACCACATTTCCACAAAGCTTTTCATTGTATCCATTGCAGAGTCACGAGTTCAGGTGGTTCTTTTACCTCCCAAGGAAGATATGGTCTCACCAGCGTTCTTAATAGAGTCTGCTGACTTGAAAATAGTAGAGACAGTAAATGGAGTCAAGCCATGGTGGCAAGCAATGCTGTTAGTTTTCTCGCTTCTCTTGTGTCTGTGAATAATATCCAGCTTCACTTTGAGAGTAAGAAACTTCCTGGTTTTCTTAGCAATGCTAGGCGACATTGCAGGGCGTTTTGGTGGTATGTTGAGCGAGTGAAGACGAGCTGCTGCTGACGCTGTTATTGTTTTGAACTAGGGGGAGTGAGTGGTGCGCTTTTTGTCCATGAGAGCGGAAATTCGTTAAGCGGACATAATTTTCCCATAGGAAATAATGGAAATAGGGGGGATGCGTTCTGGGCTGGTTCCTAACATACCACATGGGTTAAAAAAAAATTTATACGTATACATGTATACAGTAAGGTCCCGAGTTACGTCAGAGTTACGTTCCTGAAACATGACGTAAGTCGATTTTGTACGTAACTCGAGTTTTTGTACTTTCAAAGCATATTATCGAGTTTTCAACCAATAATTTTTTATGGTTATTCAGATAAGTAAAAGGTTATATTGTTATATTGGTATATTATTTACAACTATGTAGGAATATATTGATTAGGGCCACGAACGCGAAGGACTGCAGGTTGCTGAGAGGGGCGGCCTGAGGCCGCCAGGACGGTGGGCAGGTCGAATGTTGTGACGCTCAGGGCGGACAGCTGGGAGCTTTGTGGAGTGCGGTAGGAGTAGAAGCGTTATATAAGTAAAAGGTTATATTGTTATATTATTTACAAGTATGTAGGAATATTAAACACAAGCTTGTTTTTGTTGTTGATTAAGGCCGCGAACGTGAAGGAATGCATGATGCCAGAGGGGTGGACGCCTGAGGCCGCCAGGAGGGTGGGCAGGTCGAATGTTGTGACGCCCTGGGCGGACAGCTGGGAACGTAGTGCAGTGCGGTGGGAGTAGAAGCGTGGGCAGCAGGGCAGGAAATGCAATAGGAAAGGGCAATAGGGATCAGCAGACAAGCGCAGACGGTGTAAGTCAGCTGCGAGTGTCGTGTTGCCCAGGCAAAGGCTCCGGAGTTGTTATTGTTGTGATAGGTGCGTGAGCCCTCAAGGTCGTCAACCTCCCCGATGTCATGGTAACGGGCTTCCCATTTTCTTCTTCACTCCCTTACACACAGCTGCTGCCTCCCTTCTCATGTCTTTTAATTATGTCCACTTTTCCTTGTAGCGTAATGGTTTTCCTTTTCTTAGCATCACTCCTATCACTCAGGAGTTTTCTTTTTGGTGCCATTAAGGAAGATACTAAGATAGTCAGCAAACGCAGATGTAGGAACACTCTTGCCAGGGGCGACGGTGTGGTGGGACTGAGGTACGTAGAGTGTCATTGTATTCAAGCATGAGGTGGGTAAACCCTGCGCTTTACGATTTATAAATTTTCTATTTTTTAAATCTTAAATTGCCTTATAGTGGACTGACGTAAGTGCGAGTTTGATGTAACTCGAGACCGACGTAACCCGGGACCTTACTGTATATATATATATATATATATATATATATATATATATATATATATATATATATATATTTCTATTAGCTTTTTGCAAGCCTTGCCTCCAAGAAAGGATTGTTTTGTAATGCATAAAGTGAAATCTTACATGAAATACCAAAAAATAAAACAGAGATGATGAGATCGGCCACAGACGGTGGAGACCGGCGACTTGGCACTTCTTCTTCTTCTTGTGACTTTTTTTAGCTTTTTGTGATGTCTTTCACCACGATATTAAATTTGTTTCCACTCCTCTATTGCCTGCTATAATGAATATCATATCTTAGTATTCATATACGCTCATGCTATGAGGATAACCTGGACTCCGTGGCACTGAGTGATAGTGAATTAGTAATGAAATATCGCGGTATATCATTAGTAATTCACTATCACTCACTGCCACGGAGTCCAGGTTATCCTCATAGCATGAGCGTATATGAATACTAAAATATGATATCCATTATAGCAGGCAATAGAGGAGTGGAAACATAAATTTTGTGGTGAAAGACAACGCGCAGGCTAAAAGGGTCACAAAAAGAAGATGTGGCCGAGTCACTGTGAGTCTCCGCATCGTCTGTGGGTGATCTCATCTCTGCTTTAGTTTTTGGTATTCCATGTAAGATTTCACTTTATGCATTACAAAAAAATCCTTTTTTGGAGACAAGGTTTGTAAAAAGCTAATAAAAATGTTTTGTGAACATATATGCATATATAAGACAGTAACACCACCTCCAGAGGTGGTGTTCCCAGCAACCTCAGAGCAACCTCATCACCGTCCCTCCAAGCGTTCATGGAAGCCATTTCACAGCAGGAGGTTGCTCTCAGGTTCTTAAAGAATCTTGGATCCAGCTCCAGAAGCGCTAGAGACAGTCGGGTAGCCAAACAATCACAGCGAAGCTGCCACGTTCGGTCCCTCACCCAGCAAATTCACACCCCGAAAATTTGCTAAAACGGATGTGGTTATACGTTATGGGGACTTTTTGGTCTAACTTTATATAGTACGTTAAACCGGAAATTCGTTAGACGAACGTTTGTTAAGCTTGGTTTTACTGTATATATATATATATATATATATATATATATATATATATATATATATATATATATATATATATATATATATATATATATATACAGGCAAACCCCATTTAACGAAGGGGTTACGTTCCTAAAAAACACTTCGTTAAGCGAAACTTTGTTAAGCGAACCAATTATAACAAGTTTAACCCCTGATTTGAACTTCCATTGAGTGTAAGCAAAGTGAGAGTGCATCATAGTACAGTAAAAGGTTTAATGAAAATAAAAATTATGAAGTTAAACATTTAGGTAGTTTAATTTAAGTCATTATAATGTACACTAATGTATGTATGTACATAACTTTATAATGTTGATGATCTTAACTTTATGAAGGGAGGGAGAGTGAAACGGGAAAGACACTAATCGGCAACCTGTGGAATGTAAACAAAGTGCGCATCATGGTACCGCATACAAAACTTATGTACCACATTTCCACAAGGGTTTCCATTTTATCCATTGTAGAGTCACGTGTTCAGGTGGTTCTTTTAGCTTTCAAGGAAGATACGGTCTCACCAGCCTTCTTAATAGAGTCTGCTGACTTGAAAATAGTAGACAGTAGATGGAGTCAAGATGGTGGCCAGCAATGTTATTAGTTTTCTGGCCTCTCTCATGTCTATGAATAATACCCAGCTTCACTTCGAGAGTAAGACACTTCCTGGTCTTCTCAGGAATGTTAGGCCACATTGCAGGGCATTTTGGTGGTAAGTTGAACTAGGGAAGATGAGCTGCTGGTGGCGCTGTTATGTTTTGACTGGGGAGGCCTTTGTATCGGCAGCCCCTGTGTTGTCCACGAGAGGCTTGATCTTGATCTTTATTCTACAGGTATCTCAGGATTTCTCCTGAGGCAGGCCTTAGTACCAGCAGCTCCTGATGTTTTCAAAACCCTGTCAGCTTGCATGATACGGTGGGCTTTCAAATTTGGAAAAATTACCTGGATAAAACTTCGTTAAAGCGAGTTTGGTGTTCGTTAAACGAGCAGATGGTAGTAGAATGAAACATTCGTTGTAGCGAAATTTCGTTGTGTGAACCTTCATTAAACGGGGGTTGCCTGTATATATATATATATATATATATATATATATATATATATATATATATATATATATATATATATATATATATATATATAATTTATATATATACTATATATATATAGATATATTGTTACATATGCCACACGGCTGCGGTTAACTGCTACAGCTCACTAGAGGGTTATTCTGGCAAAATCGCCAACTTCTTTACGGTCAGTACAGTGGGGAATATAAAACACTCCACAGAGTCCCCACTACTATAACTCACAGCCGCCGTAACCCTCAGGTTCTTTCAAGGTCGCCAACAGTGTATAATTTCTCCCACTGTAAGGGAATCTCTTTAGCAACTCCTTCTCCTCCTGTACCCAACCAAGTAGAATTTATAGATGGTAGATGTTATGTGTAACAGGGCGAGGCCTTAATACCCCCTAGAGAAACCACCCACAAGGACAATTCCACTCACTTCTCTATGAAGTATTAATGCCTCTCCGCATGCCTTGTCCACAGACGGTGATGAATCACAGACTGTGACAACACGCGCAGTATATATATTACTATACTATCCTATTACGACAAGTGCTTCCTGACACCTGTCAGACTGACACCCCAAGCCTACACTACTACAATATATGAGGTGTACAGCACATCCGGTGGTGTACACACAAGCCCAGACACCACCTACGGGTGACAACCGCTATACACGGAGTCCAGATACTCGTCACAGACAAGTGTGGCGGACGACAACTACGCACCACTGGCCGACATGAAGCCTCTTAGCATTCAATAGTGTGCGTGGCTACTACCACTACAATACAGTATACTACTGATACTACACAAAAGATGATGGGGACACAGCCGCCCACCAAACCCCACTGGTGACTACAACCACCAACAGCAAAAACAGGACGAAACAATAACACGTCCCTCCGCATCGCCACACCCGAGTGGATGAACGCACAACAGGAAATGTAGCCCCAACCAGCCACACTCCTTAGGACAACAAGCCCGTTGTTGTATATATATATATATATATATATATATATATATATATATATATATATATATATATATATATATATATATATATATATATATATATATATATATATATATATATATATATATATATATATATATATATATATATATATATATATATATATATATATATATATATATATATATATATATATATATATATATATATATATATAGTAAGGACTCGAGTTATGTCAAAGTTACGTTATTGAAACATGACGTAAGTCGATTTTGTACATAACTCGAGTTTTTGTACTTTCAAAGCATATCATCGAGTTTTCAATGAATCATTTTTTATGGTTATTCAGGTAAGTAAAAGGTTATATTGTTATATTGGTATATTATTTACAACTATGTAGGAATATATTGATTAGGGCCACGAACGCGAAGGACTGCAGGTTGCTGAGAGGGGCGGCCTAAGGCCGCCAGGACGGTGGGCAGGTCGAATGTTGTGACGCTCAGGGCGGACAGCTGGGAGCTTTGTGGAGTGCGGTAGGAGTAGAAGCGTTATATAAGTAAAAGGTTATATTGTTATATTATTTACAAGTATGTAGGAATATTAAACACAAGCTTGTTTTTGTTGTTGATTAGGGCCGCGAACGTGAAGGAATGCATGATGCCAGAGGGGTGGACGCCTGAGGCCGCCAGGAGGGTAGGCAGGTCGAATGTTGTGATGCCCAGGGCGGACAGCTGGGAGCGTAGTGCAGTGCGGTGGGAGTAGAAGCGTGGGCAGCGGAGCAGGAAATGCAATAGGAAAGGGCAATAGGGATCAGCAGACAGGTGCAGATGGTGCAAGTCAGCTACAAGTGTCGTGTTGCTTAGGCGAAGGCTCTGGAGTTGTTATTGTTGTGATAGGTGCGGGAGCCCTCAAGGTCGTCAACCTCCCCGTTGTCATGGTAACGGGCTTCCCATTTTCTTCTTCACTCCCTCACACACAGCTACTGCCTCCCTTCTCATGTCTTTTAATTATGTCCACTTTTTCTTGTACCGTAATGGTTTTCCTTTTCTTAGCATCACTGCTATCACTCAGGAGTTTTCTTTTTGGTGCCATTGAGCAAGATACTAAGATAGTCAGCAAACGCAGATGTAGGAACATTCTTGCCAGGGGCAACGGTGTGGTGGAACTGAGGTACGTAGAGTGTTATTGTATTCAAGCATGAGGTGGGCGGTGTGGTGGATAACCACTAGTGACGCCTGGCGGCCAACAATAACAATAAACCCCGTTTTTTATGATTTATAAATTTTCTGTTTTTTAAATCTTAAATTGCCTTATAGTGGACTGACGTAAGTGCGAGTTTGACGTAATTCGAGACCGACGTAACCCGGGACCTTACTGTATATATATATATATATATATATATATATATATATATATATATATATATATATATATATATATATATATATATATGTGTGTGTTTTAGGGTATGCAAATGAACGATGATATAAGATTTAAGTGCCCATTGGGAACGAGTGACCATGTAATACTAGGTAAAAACTACAACTAGGTAAATACACAAACACACACCGACACCCCTCGGTGAGGGGAGGGTGTATGGTGCTGCTCTGTCTTGTGCACCCTATGTCCCCTCCTACATGCCCATATCTCGGCGCCGTGACCTGACATCACTTCATCTGACCTTGTGATTACCTGCCATTCTGTCCTGAAGACACACACGACCTCAGGGTTAATGAGGTGCGAGATTGCAGTGATTGTACCTTGGAACCAACGCACTTCAAACGACAGCGCAGGAATAGCCACTTGGAAACAAACAGAGGCCAGCCCACAAACAGCCTTGCCGCCAACACACCCTACCACACACCCACACGCTCCCAGGAAGAGTGATAGACATCAAGATGGATAGACCAGTAAGAAACAAGTTACCAAATTCAAAATATGTTGATGAGGCTCAGGGAGTTAAATCAAAATCAATCATTCAAAGTATGAGTCCATCATCAGGAGCATTGGTTCAAGGTAGATTGGTAATGTTTGAGAAGAAATTTGAGAATTTGGTGAAGGAGTTAAAAGTTCAAAGGAGTGAGGATGAGCAAGATAGAGAATTCTGCAAGGCTTTGAAGGAAAGAGGCAGGAGATTGGAGGAAAATGAAAAACGATTGGAGGATGAGAATGCACACTTGAGAGAGGAGGTTGAAAAATATAAGAGACGGTTGGAGAAGAAAATGGAGAAAGTTGTAAAAGAGAAAGATGACTTTAAGGAATTGATCAGTGAGCAAAGTGAGAAATTTAAAAGAGAGTGGGAACTGAAGAAGACACAATGGACTGAGTCGAGGGAAGCTGAGGTGTTTGGTGTTATAACTTGGTCAGGGGGAGAAGGAAATACGATGAAGAGTCAGATGCTTGTACTTCAGTGGCTTCCAGACAGGCGGCTGAAGCTTGACTCCTTGCCGAGCTACCTCGCTCAAACAAGTGCGTTACGAATATGAACCCGGAATAATGAAACACATATGAACCATAGTATCCGAACACAACAAGTCTTAACTACCATTACTATATCCCTCCACCTTAGTTTTCCGTATCTATCTGGCTTCTTAGATACTCTTGATGAATGTCTTAACGGCGTCGAACCTTCTGCTGTCACTGACGTCTGGTGGTGTGCCTGCTGCATGGATTCATCGCTAGCAGGCTCCTCCGTCCTCGAGGAACCTGCATCATCAGAATGTTCGGTGTTCATAGGCGCCACGGCGGGTAAGGAAGTGGCAGTTGCAGCCTCTTGCGATGGGTCTTGTTGGTCGTTGTCCTTCCCAAGACGAGGCTGAAGTTGAGATTGGGAGCACTGTCCTGTCGTGGCTTCTTGGCACTTTTCACACCCTAGATCATGCCCCTCAGCAGATTCTGATGACACTGTAACATCAAAGCGTTGCCTTAAGTGATCGTTATGCCTTCTAAACACTCTACCATCTTCCAGAGTCACTACACATGAAGCCCCTTGACAAGCAGACACTGAACCTGGTAGCCATTTAGGTGCGCCCGCTAGCTTTGACATCCCCGACAAGAACACTTTATCCCCTTCTTGGAAAGTTCTGGGACGTGCATGCTCATCGTGCCGAACTTTCTGAGCCAATTGGTACTTTTCCACCTTGCTCTTTATGTAATTGTCTTTGAGTAAGTCCAGATGAGTCCGCATTGGGCGCTGAAACAGCAATACTGCAGGACTCACGCCCGTTGCTGTGTGGGGAGTAGAGCGATAGTGAAACAGGAATCTAGCCACCCGGGTATCCACACTATCACACTGCTGTTTCTTCAATCCCAAGGAGGAGATGTCATGTGCCTAATGCCATTACGTTTACAAAAATTTTGAAATTCCGGACATGTGAAACACACAGCATTATCTGTCACCACGGTATCAGGAATACCAAAATTAGCAAAACTACCTGCACCTTTCAATTGTTACTGATGCTGAGGGCGATGAGGTCTTATGGACATCTAGCCATTTACTGTGTGCATCCGTGATAAGTAGCCACATATGGCCCTCAAAGGGGCCACAGTAATCCATATGCAGACGACTCCAGGGTTTCTGCGACCACAACCACGGATAGAGCTCCGAGGGAGGAAGGGAAGGCTTCTGCTCCTGACACACATTACAGCGCTTCACCATTACCTCTATATCCTGATCAACTTCAGACCACCAAAAGTATACTATACAACGGCTTTTCATACGGCTTGCACCATAATGCCCTTCATGTAGCCCTGCCAGTACAGCTGCCCAACCTTGAGGAGGTATGACGACCCTACTACCCCACATGAGGCAGTCCTCGTGAATACTGAGCTCATCCTTCCTACTCTTATAGGTTCCTACCTCAGGTGAGCACGGTACATTATCTGGCCAACCTTCCCGAACAGCGCGAAGAACCGCAGACAGCGTAGGGTCTCGTCTCATCCAGGCACGTACAAGCCTAAGGGAAACAGGCCCAGCCTCCATAAATTCAACCAGATGCAGAGTTTCGGCAGGTGTAGGTACGATCTTTGGAGAGTCAGGCAGCGGCAGGCGACTCAGAGCATCGCAGTGAACATGCTGTTTCCCTGGGGAGTACACAAGATGAAACTTGTAGGTTGCTAACAGCAAAGCCCACCTGATAACCCGAGGAGAAGCTAGCACAGGAACAGGTATATTCTCCCCAAACATGCCCAGTAAGCGTTTATGATCAGTCTCAATATTAAATGGCCGTCCATGCAAGTAATAGTGGAACTTTTTCACACACACCACAATACTAAGGGCCTCTCTATCAGTCTGAGAATACCTCTTCTCGGTATCATTTAAGGACCTTGAGTAAAACGCCACGGGTCTTTCCACTCCATTGCAGTCCATCTGAGACAGCACACAACCAACTCCATAAGGACTAGCATCACAGGCAAGCGTTGTTCTCAAAGTTACATCAAAATGTGCTAAACAGGGAGGGTTCACTACTTGATCTTTTGCCTTACTGAATGCTTCTTCCTGCTCTTTTCCCCATGTCCATTGTTGTCCCTCACGAAGTAAGACATGTAAAGGTGCCAGGACAGTAAAGATATTCTTTAGGAACCTCCCATAGTAATTTAGCAACCCAAGCCAAGCCTTTAATGACCTTTTATCGGTAGGAAAGGTGCCTGAATTATAGCCCGTGTTTTCTCTGCTGTGGGTTCTATGCCACTTACCACATGTCCCAAGTAAGTTACCTTGTTGAGTCTTAGTTGGCATTTTTCCCGGTTCAGGCGGAGACCTGCGTGACACATATTACGTAAAACCTCCTCTAGTAAGGCGTCATGCTGCTCCCGATCCTTACCACCGACGACGACATCATCCAGAAATACTGCCACGTGAGGGAGTCCGAACAGAAGATTGGTTAATATTTTCTGAAATATAGCCACTGCAGAGTGAATCCCAAAAGCCAGTCTAGTAAACTTTTTCAGTCCCTTTGGAGTATTAACTACCACATACTTCTGCGCCTCTTCATCAAGTTCTATCTGGTTGTAAGCTTGACTTATATCCAACTTGCTAAACACACGGCAACCGGACAAGGGTATTGTTCTAGTGCTGCGACTTTATTAACGGTAAGCTTAACCCCTTTGCGCCGGATGTTAAAAAAGCCCGCCTGTATGATATACGGTGGTAGTAGTGCCAGTCGGGAAACTCGTGCAAGCTTGTCATACTTGTCGTCTTTGTGTATTATGCTGCTATTTTTAGTCACTATATCGCCTTGAAGAGGAAAGTGGACGCTTCTCTTCGGGAAAAGAGAGAGAGAGAGAGAGTGTGACATTTGCTAGTATTTTAGACACAAGCGGGACGCATGTAGCTTATTTTTCGAGAGGAAGAGGGGAGGAAACGAAGGAGAGAGAGAGAGAGAGAGATTAGAAAATTTGTTGTTTTATATTTGTGTGTGTGTGTGTGTGTGTGTGTGTGTGTGTGTGTGTGTGTGTGTGTGTTTTTCACGAATGTTACAAGGTGGGATGCATGTAACTTATCTTCGAGAGGAGAGGGGAGGGAGGAAGGGAGATGGAGAGGAGGAAGGGAGAGAGAGAGAGAGAGAGAGAGAGAGAGAGAGAGAGAGATGGGAACAGTCTATGCCATTGGGTAATTTTAGACACAAGGCGGGACGCATGTAGCTTATCTTTAGTGATGGTGGGAGGAGCACTAGGATTTCAAGGACAGCATACAGCGTGTGTAGTTGGTATCCAACACACTATACGGAACAACTGAACTGAAGAAAGCTCAGAAAAGAAATATGACGTCTACGTAGGCATCACCGTATTTGCTACTGGGGCTTCATGACGCCCACATAGGCGTCACCGTAGTGAAGGGGTTAAAATCTCCCGACAATCTGACATTTCCGTTAGATTTAGGAACAATCACAAGGGGCGCCGCCCAATCATTATAGTCCACGGGCTTAATAACGCCCTGCGCTTCCAGTCTATCAAGTTCCTTGTTTACTTTATCCTGTAGAGAGAGAGGAACTGGATGAGCTTTAAAAAAATGAGGCCTTACTGACTCGTCAATACAGAGGGTAGCTTTACCACCATTATAACAACCAAGCTCCTCCTTAAAGACATCCTTATATAAGTTCTCTTCATAAAGCCAACGTACCTGTTCATCGACCAACAACTCCGACCACGGTACTTTGATGCGACATATCCAATCTCGGCCGATCAACCCTGGACCACTGCCTTGAACAATCACAAGAGGCAGCTTCATGGTAAGCACTCCTTCCACAGCAGCATCCACCTCAGCAACTCCCAAAACAGCAATTTCCTCTCCAGTGTAAGTTTTGAAGCATCGCGTCGACGCTCGTAGAGGCACGGTATCTCTGAACACACTCCGGAACATTTCTTCTCCCATGACTGAAGCAGAGGCACCAGTGTCTAATTCCATCTTAGCCCGGCGTCCATTGAGTTCCACGTTCACATGTACCGGGGGTTCATACTGGGTTCTATCTTGTTTAGTGGGATGAACGTAATACAAGCTATACACATCACTATCCAGAGGTGCGTCATTCACATCCCCATCCACTCCTGAGGCGCACTGAGGTTCAGGCGAAGCATCTTGACGTTGAGATACAATTGAAGCTTCGGCTCCGCTCTCCATGGCGAACACCGTACCAGCCTTGTGCGCTGCCCTTGTATGCCCCACCTTTTTACACTCAAAACAAACCTTGTTTTTCATGGGATAGTTACGGCTGTCGTGTCTGGCACTTAAACAACGGAAACACTTCGGGGAGCTACGTGAAGTCACTCCACCGTCCTTAAACCTTCGCCCAGAAGCACGAGACAAAGCTCGGTTTGGCTCTACTACACGACACACGTCTGACTGAAGCCCCAGCATAGATTGTAACAACTGTTTTAATTCCTTGGCATTGATCTCCGCAGTTTCCATAGCCACAACCATTCCAACAGCCTTATCCAGCAACAAGTTTGTTTCAGCGAGTAGTTTCCCTTGAATGATTTCACTGTCAATGCCACACACTAGTCTGTCTCGAATAATTTCTGGCAGCATTTCTCCAAACTCACACACAGCCAACAGTTTACGTAGCCTAGCAACATACTCTTGAATAGACTCACTACCTGTGTTCTTGCACGGGTTGAATCTGAAGTGCGCTACCACTGTAGAAGGCTTGGGTGCGTAGTGTCCTCGTAGCAGCTTCAACAGCTCGGCGTATGGTAACTTCTTCGGCTTCTTAGGGCTACAGAGGGACGACAGTGTGCTGTACGTGGCCGTCCCGACCGAAGACAGGAATACCGCCCTTTTCACTGCATCGTCCTCGACCTTGTTAGCGAGGAAATACTGCTCCAGCCTGTCGCGTCACTCTTCCCGCGCAGATTTGTCCAACTCGTCAAATTCCCCAACGTGGCCGAACAGCGGCATCGTGCAGGGTAACAGGGATCCTCATCGCCACTGTTATAACTTGGTCAGGGGGAGAAGGAAATACGATGAAGAGCCAGATGCTTGTACTTCAGTGGCTTCCAGACAGGCAGCTGAAGCTTGACTCCTTACCGAGCTACCTCGCTCAAACATGTGCGTTACGAATATGAACCCGGAATAATGAAACACATATGAACCATAGTATCCGAACACAACAAGTCTTAACTACCGTTACTATAATTGGATTACAAGAAATGTTTAAAGATCAGTTGAATGAAGACAAAAAAGAAAGGACTAAGGAATTGGTTAATATTATGAAGAACAAGGAAACATTGATAAGAGAAATAGCAGAAAAGAAGAAGAGTGTGATAATATTTGGGATAAAAGAACAAAATATAACATATAAGCCTAAGATAATTAAAGAAGAATTGAAAACGGTAAGAGATCTGTTAAAAAATCTAAATGATGATGAAAAAAAAGACCTACAAGAAGAAGTGGAAGAGATCCATAGATTGGGTCACTATAAGGAGGGAGTAAAGTGACCGATTAAAGTAGTACTAAAGTCACAACAAACTGTAGAGGACATTTTATAAAGAACATCAAAATTAAGAGAGGTAGAAGGTTGTGAAGAGGTGTACGTAAGAAAAAAAAGAAATGAGGAAGAGAGGAGAAGATATAATGAATTGTTGGAAGAGGTGAGAAGGAAAAATGCTGTGCGGTCTGAAGAGGAAAAGCAAAAGGTTTTTTGGAGTGTTATATGAGATAGAGTCAGAAAATGGTATGTGGAAAGAAGGAATGCAGAGGAACCCCTAGAGGGAGCAGTAGGTGGACTGTAATGTACACTAATATAGATGGGATAATGTCGAGTAGATTAGAATTGCAAGACTATGTGATGGTGGAGAAGCCTGATATAGTGTGTTTGACTGAGACAAAATTAAATGAAAAAGCAAAGGTAAATTTGGATAATAAATATAATATATGGAGAAAGGATAGAGAGGGTAAAGGTGGAGGAGTTATGATTATGACGAAGAAGGAGATAAATGTGGATAAGGTTTGGTATGGGAAGAACAACGCAGAAGTGATAAGCTTAAGGTTAAAAGATGATGGAAAAGAATTAATAATCATGGTGACCTATGTACCTCCTAAAACAAATTCTTGGACATTAAGGGAATACGACAATATGATCAAGGATACTTTACAGAGTTTGGAAAGTGTATTAACTGGAAAAAGAAAGGTGATACTAGTAGGAGATTTTAATTGTAAAGAAGTGGATTGGGAAAATCTAGTAAGTGGTGTTGGAGAGGAAGCATGGGAGAGAGATTCCTTAATCTAATGATGGAAAATAGGATGGAAAAGAGGGTGAAAGAAAATACTAGATATAGAGGAGATGATGAACCGGCTAGACTGGATTTGCTGTTAACACGAGAAGTGTACCTATGTGGGGATATACAATATAAATGTCCATTGGGAAGAGTGATCATGTTGTTATGGAAATGGAGATGGCAATAACACAGCGGAGGAGATATGAGACATACAGGAGTGGTAGATTGAATTCTAGAAAGATGAACACAGAAAATTTGAAAAATTATTTTAGAACATTAGATTGGGAGATGTTACAAATCAGAGAAGTGCAAAAAAAATATGATATTTTTATGAAATATTATAAAGAAGTAGTTATGAAATTTGTACCAAAGTATAAACCGAGAGAGGAAGGAAGAAAGGATTGGTTTAATGCAACTTGTGTTAAGGCTAAAGAAAAAGAGATGTGGCTTGGAAAAGATGGAAAAGAGCAGGAATATACTAAATAAGGAGAATTATAGAGTGGCGAGAAATGAGTATGTGAGGGTAAGGAGGAGGAAGAAAGAAAATTTGAAAAGATATTGTAGAAAAGAGTAAGGAACATCCATAATTGTTTTACAGGTTCATAAGTGGTAAACTTAAAAATAGGGAGTCCATTAAAAGATTAAAAGGAGAGCGAGGGATAGTAGATGACCCTAAGAATATCGTGGAATTGCTAAATAATAGGTTTCAACAAGTATTTACTAAAGAAACAATGTTTGTAAAGCCTCAAAATGTGGAAGGAAATGTGCACATGGATGATATTAAGATACCTAAAAAGGAGTTATATAAAATGTTGGAGGAACTTAAAGATGATAAAGCGATGGGGCCAGATGAAGTTTCAGGAAAATTATTGAAGGAATGTAGAGAAGAATTGATAGATCCATTATATGATATTATAAGGTGCTCATTAGAAACAGGGAAGTACCAGTAGAGTGGAAAAGAGCTGAAGTGGTGCCCATTTATAAGGGAGGCAGTAAGGAAGAGCCTCTTAACTATAGACCTGTGTCTTTAACAAGTGTGGTCGGTAAGATTTGTGAGAGGGTGATAAAGAAATATTGGATACGGTTCCTGGAGGATCATAAGTTATTATCGGATCATCAATTTGGCTTTAGGAAAGGGAGGTCATGTGTAACAAATCTACTGAGCTTTTATTCAAGAGTGGTTGACAAAATACAAGAGAGAGAGGATGGATGGACTGTGTATATTTGGATTTAAAAAAGCTTTTGACAAGGTACCTCATGAGACTGCTATGGAAATTAGAGATTTATGGAGGACTGAAGGAAAAGTGTTAAAGTGGATGGAAAACTATTTGAGATGGAGAGAGATGAGAACGGTAATAAGGGATGCAAAGTCGGACTGGTTGGTGGTGGAGAGTGGAGTCCCACAAGGTTCAGTGCTGGCACCAATACTTTTCCTTGTCTATATTAATGATTTGCCAGAGGAAGTAAACAGTTATATGAATTTGTTTGCGGATGATGCGAAATTGTGTAGGTGTGTGAAGAGTGAAGAAGATTGTGAAATCTTACAGGCAGATCTAGATAGGATTTGGGGTTGGAGCAAAAGGTGGGAGATGGAATTTAATCTGAGTAAAAGTCATGTAATGGAGATGGGGAAGAGTGGAAGACGGCCAAGATGGGTGAAGGAGTAGTGTTGAAAAAGGTGGAAAAGGAAAAGGATTTGGGAGTGATAATACAAGATGATGGGCAGTTTGAGGCTCATATTAACAAGATGTTTGGAGAAATATATAATTTGATTAGAAATATTGGATTAGCCTTCCATTATATGGATAAAGATATGATGAAGAAATTAATTAGTACTGTAATTAGACCAAGATTGGAATATGCTGGGGTGGTTTGGTCCCCTTATAAAAAGAAGCATATAAGGAAGTTGGAGAGATTGCAGAGAATGGCAACAAAAATGGTTCCGGAATTGGCAGAAATGACCTATGAGGAGAGATTAAAAGAAATTAATTTGCTCACCTTGGAACAAAGAAGAGAAAGAGGAGATTTAATACAGGTTTATAGACTGTTGAGCAGTTTGGATGAAGTGGATAATGAGCAAATGATATTGAAAGAGAAAAATTTAAATAGAACTATGAGATCGCATAGTATAAAATATAGCCTAGAGAGTATGCTTGAAAGATGTTAAGAAATATAGTTTCCTGCAGAGATATGTGGAGGGGAAGTGTGGAATAGTTTGAGCGAGGAGGTGGTGTCAGTGAGGCGTGTGCATATTTTTAAAGGAAAGTTGGATGTGTATAGATATGTAGACAGGGCCACACGAGTATAATACCCAGGCCCTGTAAAAATTACAACTAGGTGAATACACACAGAATAGTTGATAAAGTACAAGAGAGAGAGGGATGGATTGACTGTATTTATTTAGATTTAAAAAAGGCATTTCATAAAGTGCCACATGAAAGATTACTTTGGAAGTTAGAGGAGAAGGGTGGCTTAAAAGGAAGCACATTGAATTGAGATGGATGAAAAGTTACTTGAGGGGGAGAAAAATGAGGACAATAGTTAAAGATATGAAGTTCAAGTGGGGAGCAGTAGACAATGGAGTGCCACAGGAGTCAGTATTGGTGCCAATACTTTTTCTTGTATATATAAACGACATGCCAGAGGGAGTGAACAGCTACATAAATCTGTTTACGTACTATGCGAAACTGTGCAGAGTCATTAAACATAAAGAGGATTGTGAAATACTACAGGAAGACTTAAACAAGATCTGGAAATGGAGTAAAAAATGGGAGATGGAATTTAATGTGGACAAAAGCCATGTCATGGAAATGGGAAAAAGTGAAAGACGACCAGTGGGAATCTATAAGATGGGAGATGGAGTAGAACTAGAAAAAGTAAAAAAGGAAAAGGACTTGGGAGTGACAATGGAAGAAAACAATCAACCGGTAAGCCATATTGATAGAATTTTCAGAGAGACGTATAATTTGTTAAGAAATATTGAATTAGCATTTCACTATATGGACAAAGAAATGATGAAGAAATTGATAAGTACTAAAATAAGACCTAGATTGGAATATGTAGGAGTTGTGTGGACCCCCCATAAAAAGAAACACATAAGGAAATTGGAGAGACTACAAAAAATGGCTACAAGAATGATTCCAAGAATTTAAAGGGATGACATATGAGGAGAGACTAAAATCTATGGATCTACCAACCCTGGAACAGAGAAAAGAGAGAGGGAATCTGATACAAGTTTATAAATTGATTAACGCAATGGATCAAGTGGATAATGAGAAACTAATCCTGAGAGAAGAATATGACATACATTACAAGGGCACTGGCCAAGGGAAAACAAAGTGTTGGAAAAAAAAAATCCCGCTGGTTGCCAGGCCCTGTTAAGAGGAAAGTAGGAGAAAGAAAAAACAAAAAATCTAAAAGGAGGGTCCAGTTAACGTAAGAGGTGTCTTGACACTCCTCTTTTGAAAGAGTTTAAGTCATAGGCAGGTGGAAATACAGACACAGGTAGAGAGTTCCAGAGTTTACCAGTGTAGGGAATGAAGGAGTGAAGATACTGGTTAACTCTTGCATTAGGAAGATGGACAGAATAGGGATGAGAAGAAGTAGAGAGTCTTGTGCAGCGAGGCCGCAGGAGGGGAAGGCATGCAGTTAGCAAGTTCAGAAGAGCAGACAGCATGAAAACAGCGGTAGAAGACAGATAAAGATGCAACATTGCGGCGGTGACTTAAAGAATCAAGACAGTCAGTTAGAGGAGAAGAGTTGATAAGACGAAAAGCTTTAGATTCCACCTTGTTTAGTAAAGCTGTGTGTGGATCCCCAGACATGAGAGCCATACTCCATACACGGGCGGATAAGGCCCTGTACAGAGCAAGCAGCTGGGAGGAGAGAAAAATGGACGAAGACGCCATAGGACACCTAACTTCTTGGAAGCTGATTTAGCAAGAGTAGAGATGTGAAATTTCCAGTTTAGATTTTTAGTGAAGGATAGACCGAGTGTGTTTAATGTAGAGGAGAGGGAAGTTGAGTGTTATTGAAGAAGAGAGGATAGTTGTCTGGAAGGTTATGTCGAGTAGATAGTTGTAGAAATTGAGTTTTGAGGCATTGAACAAAACCAGGTTTTCTCTGCCCCAATCAGAAACAAGTGAAAGATCAGAAGTTAGGCGTCCTATAGCATCTCGCCTTGAGTCATTTAATTGTTGTTGGGTTGGGCGTCTGTTGAACGCTGTTGAATAATGCAAGGTGGTATCATCAGCATAGGAGTGGATAGGGCATTGAGTCAGATTTAGGAGATCATTGATGAATAATAGAAAGAGAGTGGGTGATAGGACAGAACCCTGTGGAACACCACTGTTGATAGTTTTAGGGAAGAACAGTGACCGTCTACTACAGCAGCAATAGAACGATCGGAAAGGAAACTGGAGATGAAGGTACAGAGAGAAGGATAGAATCCGTAGGAGGGTAGTTTAGAAATTAAAGATTTGTGCCAGACTCTATCGAAGGCTTTCGATATGTCAAGGCCGACAGCAAAGGTTTCACCGAAGTCCCTAAAGAGGATGACCAAGATTCAGTTAGGAAAGTAAGAAGATCACCAGTAGATCTGCCTTTACGGAAACCATACTGGCAATCAGAGAGAAGGTTGTGAGCTGATAGATGCCTCATTATCTTCCTATTAAGGATAGACTCAAAGGCTTTAGAAAGGCAGGAAATCAAAGCTATAGGGCGGTAGTTAGAAGGATTGGAGTGGTCACCTTTTTAGGGACAGGTTGAATGTGAGCAAACTTCCAGCAAGAAGGATAAATAGAAGTAGAGACACAGATGAAAGAGTTTGACCAGGCAGTGAGCGAGTTCGGAAGCACAGTTTTGAGAACAACAGGAGGGACTCCATCCGGACCGTAAGCCTTCCGAGAATCAAGGCCAGAGAGGGCCAGGAAAACGTCTTTATAAAGAATTTTAATTTTAGGGATGAAGTAGTCAGAGGGTGGAGGAGTAGGAGGAATATGCCCAGAATCATCCAAAGTTGAGTTGGTAGCAAAGGTTTGAGCGAAGAGTTCAGCTTTAGAAAAGAAGAGACAGCTGTAGAGCCATCTGGATGAAGTAAAGGAGGAAAGACGAAGAAGTAAAGTTGTTAGAGATATTATTGGCTAGATGCCAGAAATCTCGAGAGGAGTTAGAATTGGAAAGACTTTGACATTTTCTATTGATGAAAGAGTTTTAGTAAGTTGGAGAATAGATTTGGCATGATTACGGGCAGAAATATATAGGGCATGAGTTTCAGCAGTTGGATGGCTACGGAACCGTTTGTGAGCCGCCTCTCTATCATTGACAGCACGAGAACAAGCAGAGTTAAACCAAGGCTTTTTAGCTTTAGGGTTAGAGAAAGTATGAGGAATGTATAGCTCCATGCCAGAGATAATCACCTCTGTTATGCGCTCGGCACAAAGAGAAGGATCTCTGACATGAAAACAATAATCATCCCAAGGAAATCAGAATAGTACTGCCTTAGTTCCTCCCACTTAGCAGAGTTAAAATGCCAGAAGCACCTCCGCTTAGGCGGGTCCTGAGGCTGCACTGGAGTGATAGAACAGGTAACGGAAATTAGATTGTGGTCGGAGGAGCCCAACGGAGAGGAAAGTTTAACAGAGTAAGCAGAAGGGTTGGAGGTTAGGAAAAGATCAAGAATGTTGGGCGTGTCTCCAAGGCGGTCAGGAATACGGGTAGGGAACTGCACTAGCTGCTCTAGGTCATGAAGGATAGCAAAGTTGAAGGTTTGTTCACCAGGTTGGTCAGTGAAAGAAGATGAAAGCCAAAGCTGGTGGTGAACATTGAAATCTAAAATGGAGATCTCAGCAAAGGAAAGTGAGATAAGATGTGCTCCACCTTGGAAGTCAAATAGTCAAAGAATTTTACATAGTCAGAGGAATTAGGTGAGAGGTATACAGCACAGATGAATTTAGTTAGAGTGACATTGAAGTCTTAGCCAGATGGTAGAAAATTCTGAAGATTCAAGATTGTGGGCACGAGAGCAAGTGGTGTCGTTACGCACGTATGCGCAACATCCAGCTTTGGATTGAAAATGAGGATAGAGCAAGTAGGAGGGAACAGAAAAGGGGCTGCTGTCAGTAGTCACAGACAACTGTGTTTCGGTTAGGAAGAGAAGATGAGGTTTAGTAGAGGAGAGGTGGTGTTCCACAGATTGAAAATTAGAACGAAGGCCACGAATGTTGCAGAAATTGATAGTGAAAGTATTAGATGAAGTGTCAAGACACCCAAGGTCGACAGCAGAGGGCAGTCCGACCTGGGGACATTTATGGTCCCCTCCCCAGAGGGGGACTCCGAGGCAGGGCGTGGTGAAGCCATTATTAAATTTTGATTTGAAGAGAGTGTAAAAGTGTAAGGTGTTGTAGTGTAGTGTAGGAAGTAGTAGAAGTTGTCTTTAGAGGGCAGGCTGCAGCTGCTCAATTGTATAAATGAGACCACAAAGGGAACCGGGAAGAGAGGACACGGGAATCACTCAGTCTGCAGCACTGCCTACATCCCCGTAAGTACCTCTCCTGGAGTATTCCACCGGGCGGCAGGTGACTACTGCCTACGAACTACTCCAGGAAGACTTGGACAGAATATGGAAATGGAGCTGTACATGGCAAATGGAGTTCAACACGACAAAATGCAAGAAATTAGAGTTTGGCAAGAGTGAAAGAAGAATCAGGAGTATGTACAAGATAGGAAATGAAGACATAAAACCAGTCATGAAGAAAAGACCTTGGGGTGACAATTACCAATGACCTATCGCCAGAGAGACATATAAACAAAATAATTGGAGAAGTATTGAACTTATTGAGGAACATAAGAGTGGCGTCAGATATTTAGATGAAGAAATGATGAAGAAAATAATTACTGCAATGATAAGACCGAGGCTTGAATATGCAACAATACAGTGGGCTCAAATTAAAGAAACACATAAGGAAACTAGAGAAAGTACAGAGGGCTGCAACAAAATGGTGCCTGACTTAAGAGATTTGACTTATGAAGACAGACTGAACAGAATGCAACTTCCGACCCTGGAAAACAGAAGAGAAAGGGAGACCTGATAGCAATATACAGAGTGATGATTGGCATGGAAAAATGGATAGGGAAGATCTGTGTATGTGGAATGAAAGAATGTCGAGAGGGCATGGGAAAAAACTAAAATGGCCACTTATAGGAGAGATGTGAAAAATATAGCTTCCCTCATAGAAGGGTGGAAGCATGGAATAGTTTAGACGTGGAAGTGGTCAACTCAAGGAATATTCATGATTTTAAGAAAAAGCTGGACATTAGTAGATATGGAGACGAGACAGTACGAGCATAGCTCTTTTCCCGTATGTTACAATTAGGTAAATACAATTAGGTAAATACACACACACACAAAGAACTTCGAAAAAGATATTGTCGAAAAATGTAAGGAGCAACCAAAATTGTTCTATAGATTCATAAATGGAAAATTTAGGCAAAAAGAAACAATAGAAAGGTTAAAAGGAGAGAACGGGATGGTGGAAGACCCAAAAAGTATGGCAGAACTATTAAATAAAAATTCAGGAGGTCTTTACTAAATAATCCAAATTTGAGAGGCCACAGGGTAATAGAGAGACAATCTATATGGAAGAGATTAAAGTAACCAAGCTTGAAATAAAAGAGTTAATGAAGGAACTGGATGAAGAGAAGGCAATGGGACCAGATGAAGTCTCAGGCAGAATACTGAAAGAATGTAGGGAAGAACTAGCATGTCCTATATACAACATCATAAAATGCTCAATAGAAAATGGAACAGTGCCAGTAGAATGGAAACGAGCTGAGGTGGTTCCCATATATAAGAGCGGAAGGAAAGAAGAACCTTTAAATTACAGAACGGTATCACTAACTAGTGTAATATGCAAGATGTGCGAAAGAATAAAAAAGAAACAATGGATTGAGTTCCTTGAAGACAGCAAATTAATATCAAATAGCCAATTTGGTTTTAGAAAAGGACGGTCTTGTGTAACTAATTTATTGAGTTTCTATTCTAGAATAGTTGATAGAGTACAAGAGAGAGAGGGATGGGTTGACTGCATCTATTTGGATTTAAAAAAGGCGTTTGACAAAGTGCCACACGCAAGATTACTGTGGAAGATAGAGGAGAAGGGTGGCTTAAAAGGAAGCACATTGAGATGGATAGAAAATTCTTTGAGAGGGTGAGAAATAAGGACGGTAGTTAAATATATGAAGTCCAAGTGGAGAGCAGTAGAAAGCGGAGTGCCACAGGGGTCAGTATTGGCACCAGTACTTTTCCTCATTTATATTAACGACATGCCAGAAGGAGTGAACAGCTACATAAATTTGTTTGCGGATGATACAAAACTGTGCAGAGTTATAAAGCAAAAGGAGGATTGTGAAATACTGCAAGAAGACCTAAATAAGATCTGGGAATGGAGTAAGAAGCGGGAAATGGAATTCAATATGAACAAAAGCCATGTCATGGAAATGGGAAAGAGTGAAAGACGACCTGTGGGAATCTATAAGATGGGAGATGGAGTAGAACTGGAGAAAGTCAAAAAGGAAAAGGACTAAGGAGTGACGATGGAAGAAAACAATCAACCAGTAAGCCATATTGATAGAATTTTTAGAGAAACATATAATTTGCTAAGGAATATTGGAGTAGCATTTCACTACATGGACAAAGAAATGATGAAGAAATTGATAAATACTATAATAAGACCCAGATTGGAATATGCAGGAGTAGTGTGGACCCCTCATAAAAGAAACACATAAGAAAATTGGAGAGGCTACAAAAAATGGCTACAAGAATGGTCCCAGAACTTGAAGGGATGACATATGAGGAGAGACTAAAGGCTATGGATCTACCAACCTTGGAACAAAGAAGGGAGAGAGGAGACCTGATACAAGTCTATAAATTGATCAACGGAATGGACCAAGTGGATAATGAGAAACTGATCCTGAGAGAAGAATATGACACCAAGCACAAGATCGCATAGTAAAAGCTGAGAAAGGGAAGATGTCTGAGACATATAAAAAAATATAGTTTCCCGCAGAGATGTATTGAGACGTGGAACAGTTTAGATGAAGAAGTAGTGTCTGCAACGAGTGTGCACACTTTTAAAGTAAGATTGGATAAGTGTAGATATGGAGACGGGGCCACACGAGCATAAAGCCCAGGCCCTGTAAAACTACAACTAGGTAAATACAACTAGGTAAATACACACACACACCAATCAAGAATATAAAGACATGATAGATGACACAATAAGGAGTCTAATGAGAATCGTTAAAGAAAGGAGAAAAGTGATATTAGTAGGAGATTTCAACTGTAAAGAAGTGGACTGGGAAAATTATGAAAGTGGTATGGGGGATGAAGCCTGGGGAAAAAGATTCTTGAACCTAATGATAGACAATATGATGGACCAGAGAGTAAAGGAATGCACAAGATTCAGAAGAAACGACGAGCCGGCGAGAGTGGACCTAGTTTATACAAGGGGTATAAAAATGAATGACGAAATAAGATATAAGTGCCCATTGGGAAAGAGTGACCATGCAATATTAGAAATAGATATAGGAGAAGGAAAGGAAGATAGAGACGATTCATACAAAGGAGACCGATTAAATTACAGAAAGGCTGATATTGAGAATCTCAAGAACTATTTTAAAAACGTAGACTGGGAGGAGATGGAAAACTCAGAGACAATGCAAGATAAATATAACTTATTTTGGAAATATACAAAACAGGAGTCAGGAATATGTCCCAAAATATAGACCAAAGAAGAAGGAAAGAAAGATTGGTTTAATGCAAGGTGTGCTAGGGCAAAGGAGAAAAGAGATGGAGCATGGAAAAGGTGGAGGAGAAATAGGAATCCAACAAACAAGGAAAACTTCAAGGCAGCGACAAATGAATATGTTAAGGTGAGGAAGGAGAGGAAAAGAACTTGAAAAGATATTGTCGAAAAATGTAAGGAGCAACCAAAATTGTTCTATAGATTCATAAATGGAAAAATTAGGCAAAAAGAAACAATAGAAAGGTTAAAAGGAGAGAACGGATGGTGGAAGACCCAAAAGTATGGCAGAACTATTAAATAAAAATTCAGGAGGTCTTTACTAAAGAATCCAAATTTGAGAGGCCACAGGGTAATAGAGACAATCTATATGAAAGAGATTAAAGTAACCAAGCTTGAAATAAAAGAATTAATGAAGGAACTGGATGAAGAGAAGGCAATGGGACCGGATGAAGTCTCAGGCAGAATACTGAAAGAATGTAGGGAAGAACTAGCAAGTCCTATATACAACATCATAAAATGCTCAATAGAAAATGGAACAGTGCCAGTAGAATGGAAAAGAGCTGAGGTGGTTCCCATATATAAGAGCAGAAGGAAGAAGAACCTTTAAATTACAGACCGGTATCACTAACTAGTGTAATATGCAAGATGTGTGAAAGAATAATAAAGAAACAATGGATCGAGTTCCTTGAAGACAACAAATTAATATCAAATAGCCAATTTGGTTTTAGAAAAGGACGGTCTTGTGTAACTAATTTATTGAGTTTCTATTCTAGAATAGTTGATAGAGTACAAGAGAGAGAGGGATGGGTTGACTGCATCTATTTGGATTTAAAAAAAGGCGTTTGACAAAGTGCCACATGCAAGATTACTGTGGAAGTTAGAGGAGAAGGGTGGCTTAAAAGGAAGCACATTGAGATGGATAGAAAATTATTTGAGGGGGAGAGAAATAAGGACGGTAGTTAAAGATATGAAGTCCAAGTGGAGAGCAGTAGAAAGCGGAGTGCCACAGGGGTCAGTATTGGCACCAGTACTTTTCCTCATTTATATTAACGACATGCCAGAAGGAGTGAACAGCTACATAAATTTGTTTGCAGATGATACGAAACTGTGCAGAGTTATAAAGCAAAAGGAGGATTGTGAAATACTGCAAGAAGACCTAAATAAGATCTGGGAATGGAGTAAGAAGTGGAAATGGAATTCAATGTGAACAAAAGCCATGTCATGGAAATGGGAAAGAGTGAAAGACGACCTGTGGAATCTATAAGATGGGAGATGGAGTAGAACTGGAGAAAGTCAAAAGGAAAAGGACTTAGGAGTGACGATGGAAGAAAACAATCAACCAGTAAGCCATATTGATAGAATTTTAGAGAAACATATAATTTGCTGAGGAATATTGGAGTAGCATTTCACTACATGGACAAAGAAATGATGAAGAAATTGATAAATACTATAATAAGACCCAGATTGGAATATGCAAGAGTAGTGTGGACCCCTCATAAAAAGAAACACATAAGGAAATTGGAGGCTACAAAAATGGCTACAAGAATGGTCCCAGAACTTGAAGGGATGACATATGAGGAGAGACTAAAGGCTATGGATCTACCAACCTTGGAACAAAGAAGGAGAGAGGAGACCTGATACAAGTCTATAAATTGATCAACGGAATGGACCAAGTGGATAATGAGAAACTGATGTTGAGAGAAGAATATGACATCCAAGCACAAGATCGCATAGTAAAAAGCTGAGAAAGGAAGATGTCTGAGAGATATTAAAAATATAGTTTCCCAGAGATGTATTGAGACGTGGAACAGTTTAGATGAAGAAGTAGTGTCTGCAACGAGTGTGCACACTTTTAAAGTAAGATTGGATAAGTGTAGATATGGAGACGGGGCCACACGAGCATAAAGCCCAGGCCCTGTAAAACTATAACTAGGTAAATACACACACCGTCTTAGTCGCTGAGAGAGGACGGTTCGTCTCCGGCTGTGGACGGGAAGAAGGAAAATACCTATGGTGTTACAGGGCCCGGGTAACTCTAAGTTAGTGTCCTGTTAATGTCCTACTGTCGCTTAGTGTTGAAAGTGAGGGTATGAGAGGAGAGTGTGGGCGGTGATTGTTTTGGTCGTAATCAGCTGACGATAACAAACATGGCGTCTAGACAAGCCAGAGACTTTGAAGGTTTTATAACTACACCAAAAGGACTGGAGAAATTAGATATGGATGCAAGAATCCAGGCAGTGGAAAGTAAGTTCCTAAACATTTTGTCCATAGAAGAAAAATGGATAGAGTTCTAGCCGAGAATGATACGTTCAAAAAAGAGATCTATTTGTTAACGTTAGCGAATAAAGAGCTATTGAAGGAAAAAGTAGAGATGGAGAAAGAAAACCAACAACTAAGGAAACAATGAAAAGATGAAGGCTAAACTCATGGAAATGGAGATGAAAATATCCGAAGGGGACTTGAGGAAGGAGGAATGCTTTAATCTAATTGATACCAGTATGAAAGAAGTGAACCATGAACATCAGGAGCTACAAAGGTCATTTAGGGAGATAATAAAAAAGCAGGAAGAGGAAAATAAAGGGATTACGCAGAGGAAAATGGTAAGGGCACTAAAGGAAAATGAGTATGTGGTGAGAGATATTGCTGAAAAGAAAAAAATGTGTGATCATAATAGGATTGAGAGAAGAAACTAACAGGAACTGGCAGGACAGGAGGGATAAGGAAAATGACAGGATTAAGTCTTTACTGAACAAGATCTCTGTGGAAGAAGAGGACCTATATGCTGAGGTAGAAGAAAGTGTGAGATTGGGAGCTTTTGAGGAAGGCAAGAATAGACCATTGAAATTGAAATTAAAGTCTCAGGTGGCAGCTGAGGCCTTGTTGAGGAGGGCTTGGAAACTTAAGGACTCTGAGGAAACCAAAACAATTTACATAAGAAGAAATATGTCACAGGATGAGCGAATGAAAATGAAAAAGCTTGTAACTGAAGTGAAAGAGAGGAATGACGAAAGAACAGAGGAGGAAAAGACCAAGTTTTTTTGGAGGATGAGAAATGGGAGGCTAAAGAAGTGGTGGATAAAACAGATGGAATAGACATTACATGGAAGAATGAGACTAGGAATGGTTTAAAAGTGACTTACACGAACATAGATGGATTTCTGTCTAAGAGGCTAGAATGTAATGATTACCTAAGAAATAACGAACCGGACATAATGTGTGTAGTGGAAACAAAGCTAAGGCCCGAAATAAAGCTAGACTGGTTTGTTGTAAAACACTACAAAGTATGGAGAAATGATAGAAAAAATAAAGGAGGTGGTGGTATAATGGTTCTTACTAAGGAAGATCTGATAGTGAAGGAGGTGAACTATAGTAAGAGAAATGAGGAATTGATAAGTATGCCTATAACAGATGGCAAGAAGGACATTAATATTATAACAGTATACATACCACCCAGAACCAGTGCTTGGGAATATGAACAGTACCAAATGGTGATGAGAAATTCTCTAGACAGAATTAAGCAAGAACTCATCAGAAAGGATAGAGTGATGATATTTGGAGACTTTGATTGCAAAGAAATAGTGTGAGAAGACTACAAAGTGGTGAACGGTGGTGAGTGGGCAGAGGAATTGTTAAAGGTAGCAACAAATAACTTGATGACACAGTGGGTGAGATCACCAACAAGGTGCAGGGGACAAGATGTTGAAGCAAGGTTGGATTTGGTATTTACCAGGGGCATCTCTCTAAAAGAGGAAATTGAACATGAATGTCCCTTGGGGAAAAGCGATCATGATGTCCTAAGCTTTGAGCTGGATATGGAATTAAGCACGAATAAGATTGTGGAACGCAGGGAGGAAAAATTAAATTATACTAGGGCAAATTATAACCATATAAGGGAGTTCTTTAATGAAATTGACTGGTCCATGGTATATCAAGAAAGGGATATGCAATTGAAATACGATAAATTTATGGATTTTTATAACTCTGCTGTGAAAAAGTTTGTGCCATATCACAGAAAGAGGACTTTAAATAATAAACAGTGGTTTAATAGAAATTGTGAAGAAGCAAAAAAGAACAAAGAAAAGGCATGGAAGAAACTTAAGAAAAACAGTGATGTATTATCAAGAGAAGTCTACAAAACAACAAGGAATAGATATGTTGAAGTAAAGAGAACAGCACAGAAGGAATATGAACAGAGAGTGGTAGAAAACTGTGATAGTGACCCAAAATGTTTTACAAATTCATAAATGGAAAACTAAATAAAAGGGAGGCAATAGAAAAGGTAAAAAACAGGGAAGAAGTATATGAAGATGCTGGAGATATAGCTGAAATTTTGAACGACAACTTTTGCAAAGTGTTTACAAAGGAGGAGAATTTTATGGGAGGAAGGCCTACGGAAATCAAGCAAATGCAGGACATCATGATTACTAAGAAGATGTAAGGAAAATTATAAGCAATCTGGATATTAATAAATCAATGAGGCCTGATGGCATATCTGGGAGGTTGCTAAATGAATGTAAGGATCAATTGTTGAACTCCGTATTTGATATTGTGGAAACCTCCATACGAACAAGATTAGTTCCGAAAGAGTGGAAAAGAGCTGACATTGTGCCTATATATAAGAATGGTAGTAGAATGGAACCGCTAAATTATAGACCAGTATCGTTGACTAGTATATTGTGCAAGGTATGTGAAGAAGTAATTAAAGCTAAGTGGAGTGAGTATCTAGAAAGTGAAAACATTCTGAGTGAAAGGCAGTTTGGTTTCAGAAAAGGAAGATCGTGGGTATCCAATTTATTATTTTTTTATTCAAGAGTGACTGACATACTACAACATAGAGAGGGATGGGTGGATGCTATCTACCTGGACTTGAGAAAGGCCTTTGATAAAGTACCACACAATAGACTGGTGTGAAAACTAAAGAGGATTGGAGGAGTAAATGATAAACTAGCAAAATGGATGGAAAATTACTTAATGGGAAGAGAAATGAGAACAGTGGTGAGAGGAAGGAAGTCCGAGTGGAAGAAGGTAACCAGTGGAGTTCCACAAGGGTCAGTGCTGGGTCCCATCATGTTTTTTATTTATGTTAATGATATGCCAGTAGGAATTGACAGTTACATGAACATGTTTGCAGACGATACTAAAATTATGAGGAGAGTAAAGAATGTGGAAGATTGTAACAAGTTACAGGAAGATCTTGATAAAATATATGAGTGGAGTAAGGAGTGGCAGATGGAATTTAATATAGACAAGACCCATGTTATGAAAATGGGAAGAATAGATACAGACCAAACAGGGATTACAGGCTGGGTGATGAGAAAATTAAAGAGACCAATGAGGAGAAAGACTTAGGAGTAACCATGCAAAACACCTTGTCACCGGAGAAACACATTAACAAGATTATTTCCCTTTATTTAATTATATTATATGTGTAGCCTCTGAAGACTGTCGCTGTTGCTGAAGAACCCCTCTTTGTTTCTACCATTTTATGTGTCTGAGCCTCGCCTCAGTAACCAGCCAGTCTTCAGTGGAGGAGACAGTGTGCTCTTGGTTTCTGGCACAGGGTGGAGACATGTGTTGCTGGGCTGTTCTGGGTGCTCACCAGTCTCGGTCTGGGAGTTGTGCCTCCTTTTGAGTAGCTGGTTTGCTGCTGGTTAGGCCGTGACGGTGTGAGCAACGGCTTGTTGTTCCAAGGGAAGTGTAGCAGGGTTGGCTGCATTTCCGTGTTTTGCTGTCTCTTGTGAGTGGCGGAGAGACAGTTACTGTCTCATCCTGATTGTCGTTTTGTTGGTGGCCGTGGTCACCAGTGTGATTGGTGGGCGGCTGTGTGACCATTGTTTATGTAGTATCAGTAGTATACTGTTTATAGTCTCAGGGTAGCCTTCAGCGGAGATAGACACGCACTCGTCGGTCTGGCACAGTGTTAGGAGATTCGTGTTGCTGGGCTTCTCTTGTTGCTCATTAGTCATCGGTCAGTTGTGCCCTCCTTGAGTAGCTGGCTTGCTACTGGGTGAAGTGGCTGTGTAGAACAACGGGTTTGTTGTTCTGAGAAAGTGTGGTTGGGGCTGCATTTCTCATGCGTTGTCCACTGGAGTAGCGGAGGAGGAGGGACGTGTTATTGTTTCATCCTGTTTTGCTGTTGGTGGTTGTAGTCACCAGTGGGGTTTCGGCTGTGTGACCATCTTTTGTATAGTTTCAGTAGTATACTGTATTGTAGTGGTAGTAGCCACGCACACTATTGAATCCTGAGAGGCTTCATGTCGGCCAGTGGTGCGTAGTTGTCGTCCGCCAGACTTGTCTCACAGTATTTGGAGTCCGTATAGTGGTTGTCACCGTAGGTGGTGTCAGGCTTGTGTGTACATCAGGATGTGCTGTACACATCATATATTGCAGTAGTAGTAGGCTAGGGATGTCAGACTGACAGGTGTTAGGAAGCACTTGTTGTAGTAGGATAGTATAGTAATTTACTGCGCGTGTTGTCACAGTCTGTGATTCATCACCGTCTGTGGACAAGGCGCAGAGAGGATTATTCATAGAGAAGTGGGTGGAATTGTCCTTGTGGGCAGTTTTTCTAGGGGGTATTAAGGCCTCACCCTGTTACACATAACATCTACCATTTATAAATTCTACTTGGTTGGGTACAGGAGGAGGAGTTGCTGAGGAGATTCCCTTACAGTGGGGAAAATTATACACTGTTGGCGACCTTGAAAGAACCTGAGGGTTACGGCGGCTGTGAGTTATAGTAGTGGGGACTCTGTGGAGTGTTTTATAATCCCCACTGTACTGACCGTAACAAAGTTGGCGATTTTGCCAGAATAACACTCTAGTGAGCTGTAGCAGTTAACCGCAGCCGCGTGGCGTACGTAACAACATTAACAACATTTTTTGGAAAACATACAACATGCTTCAAAATATTGGCCTTGCATTCAACTACCTAGATGAAGGAATGATGAAGATATTATGTACCTTAATAAGACCCCAGTTAGAATATGCAGCATGTGTCTGGTCACCGCATATGAAGAAAAATGTGAAGAAGGTGGAAAGGATACAGAGGCTGGCAACAAGGATGGTACCAGGACTCAGGGAGTTAGACTATAAGGAAAGACTGAGGAAGCTGGGGCTGACCACACTAGAAGAGAGAAGAACAAGAGGAGACATGATAACTATGTATAAATTGGTGAACAAGATTGACATACTGGACAGAGAGTTGATAAAGGTGACCACAAGTAATCATCTCCGAGGACATGGAAAAAAGCTAATAAAAGACATCTGTCTAAATGACATGAGAAAATACAGTTTCCCGCATCATAGCATTGATAAGTGGAATAAACTGAGCAGTGATGTCATTGATGCGGTGTGTGTCAATCAGATGAAAGAGAGATATGACAGGAATGGACAAGGAGACAGGTCACAGAGAGCTTACCTCGGGCCCTGTAATACACAAATAGGTAAATACAAATATGTAAATACACACACACACACACACACAGGTCAGAAGAGGAAAAAAAGACATTTTTTGAAGAATTCTAGGAGACAGGATAAGGAAATGGTATATAAACGAGAAGGAAGAGAAAAAAGTGGAACAAGTTTAACTAAAAATGATAAAGGCAAGAGACTAAAAATGATGTATAAGAACATAGACGGGGTTTTATCAAGTAAATTAGAATTAAGAGATTACATAAAGAAAGAAAATCCAGATATTGTATGCCTGGCTGAAACAAAACTAAATGAGGCAATCAAAATAGTCTTGGATAATAGGTATAATGTATGGAGAAGAGACAGAGTGGATAAAGGAGGAGGAGGAGTCATGATAATGTTAAGGAAGGAGATAGTGATAAACCAAGTGGAATGTAGGGAAGGAAAAGAAGAAGTATTGTATGTTGAATCTAAATTTGAAAGGCCACAGGGTAATAGAGAGACAGTCTATATGAAAGAGATTAAAGTAACCAAGCTTGAAATAAAAGAATTAATGAAGGAACTGGATGAAGACAAGGCAATGGGACCAGATGAAGTCTCAGGCAGAATACTGAAAGAATGTAGGGAAGAACTAGCAAGTCCTATATACATCATAAAATGCTCAATAGAAAATGGAACAGTACCAGTAGAATGGAAAAGAGCTGAGGTGGTTCCCATATATAAGAGTGGAAGGAAGGAAGAACCTTTAAATTACAGACCGGTATCACTAACTAGTGTAATATGCAAGATGTGTGAAAGAATACTAAAGAAACAATGGATCAAGTTCCTTGAAGACAACAAATTAATATCAAATAGCCAATTTGGTTTTAGGAAAAGACGGTCTTGTGTAACTAATTTACTGAGTTTCTATTCTAGAATAGTTAATAGAGTACAAGAGAGAGTGATGGGTTGACTGTATTTATATGGATTTAAAAAAGGCGTTTGACAAAGTGCCATATGCAAGATTACTATGGAAGTTAAAGGAGAAGGGTGGCTTAAAAGGAAGCACATTGAGATGGATAGAAAATTATTTGAGGGGGAGTGAAATAAGGACGGTAGTTAAAGATATGAAGTCCAAGTGGAGAGCAGTAGAAAGTGGAGTGCCACAAGGGTCAGTATTGGCACCAATACTTTTCCTCATTTATATTAACGACATGCTAGAAGGAGTGAACAGCTACATAAATCTGTTTGCAGATGATACGAAACTGTGCAGAGTTATAAAGCAAAAAGAGTATTGTGAAATACTGCAAGAAGACCTAAATAAGATATGGGAATGGAGCAAAAAGTGGGAAATGGAATTCAATGTGAACAAAAGCCATGTCATGGAAATGGGAAAGAGTGAAAGACGACCCGTGGGAATCTATAAGATGGGAGATGGAGTAGAACTGGAGAAAGTTAAAAAGGAAAAGGACTTAGGAGTGACTATGGAAGAAAACAATCAACCAGTAAGCCATATTGATAGAATTTTTAGAGAAATATATAATTTGCTAAGGAATATTTGAGTAGCATTTCACCACATGGACAAAGAAATGATGAAGAAATTGATAAGTACTTTAATAAGACCCAGATTGGAATGTGCAGGAGTAGTGTGGACCCCTTATAAAAAGAAACACATAAGGAAATTGGAGAGAAACAAAAAATGGCTACAAGAATGGTTCCAGAATTTGAAGGGATGACATATGAGGAGAGACTAAAGGCTATGGATTTACCAACCCTGGAACAAAGAAGGGAGAGAGGAGACCTGATACAAGATTTTAAATTTGTCAACGGAATGGACCAAGCGGATAATGAGAAACTGATCCTGAGAGAAAATATGACATTCGAAGCACAAGATCGCATAGTAAAAAGCTGAGAAAAGAAAGATGTCTGAGAGATGTTAAAAAATATAGTTTCCCACAAAGATGTATTGAGACGTGGAACAGTTTAAATGAAGAAGTAGTGTCTACAACGAGTGTGCATACTTTTAAAGTAAGATTGGATAAGTGTAGATATGGAAACAGGGCCACACGAGCATAAAGCCCAGGCCCTGTAAAACTACAATTAGGTAAATACAACTAGGTAAATACACACATACCGGTTTTACAGTTTTTACAGTGGCCTGGGCAGGTAGTGTGGACTCATTTTTCTTCATGCAATCAATTATTAAGGAATGATGAGTGAAAAAGAGATTCCATCAAAATACAAACATGAGATTAGAGAAGGAAGGAAAGCTGATGATGACTATGCTGGTGAGGGTGATCGTGTATTCGAAGGTTTCGATATGACGACTACTTCACTACTAAAAAGTGTTAAATATTGAATATAAACTAGATAAATTGATAAAGGAGAATATGGAAATGAAAGTGAATGCAGAACAGGATAAAGAGTTTATAAAACTGAGAGAAAGGATAAAAAAGTGGAACAAAAGGAAGCTAGGCTAAGAGCAGAAAACTAAAAATTAAAAAAGGAAGTAGCTAACTACAAAAAGCAGATGGAAGAAGGACTCGGTAAAGCCGAGAAAGAAAAAGAGAAGCTGAAAGATCTAGTAAACAAGGAAGAGGAAAGAGTACAGAACGTGATTAAAAAAAAAGTACAAGCATGGAGAGTCCAATATAAGAAAGATAAGGCTGATTTTCAGGAGGTGATTCAAGAACAACTTAAAGAAAAAGAAGAAAATATGACAAGCAAAATGATAGGAGTCCTCACGACAAAAGAAAATTTAGTTAGAGAAATTGCAGAAAAAAAGAAGAGTGTAGTCGTATTTGGAATAAAAAAAATAAATATAAATTATAGACCAAAATGAGAAAAAGAAGAAATGAAATCAGTCAAAGACCTACTGAAGAATCTAAACGACGAAGATAGACAGAACTTAGAAGAGAAAGTAGAAGAAATAAAAAGAATGGGACCATATCAAGAAGGAAAAACGAGACCAATTAAAATACTACTAAAATCACAAGCAGCAACAGAAGAAATATTATATAGAACAACAAAAATTAGAGAAACAGAAGGCTGCAAGGATATCTATATAAAGAAAAATAGAAATGAGGAAGAAAGGAAGAGATACAATGAACTGGCAGCAGCAGTAAGGGAAAAGAATAATGAAAGGTCAGAAGAGGAGAAGAATTCTAGGAGACAGGATAAGGAAATGGTATATAAACGAGAAGGAAGAGAAAAAAGTGGAACAAGTTTAACTAAAAATAATAGGCAAAAGACTAAAAATGATGTATACGAACATAGACGGGGGTTTTATCAAGTAAACTAGAATTAAGAGATTACATAAAGAAAGAAAATCCAGATATTGTATGCCTGGCTGAAACAAAACTAAATAAAGCAATCAAAATAGACTTGGATAATAGGTATAATGTATATAGAAGAGACAGAGTGGGTAAAGGAGGAAGAGGAGTCATGATTATGTTAAGGAAGGAGATAGTGATAAATGAAATGGAATGTGGGGAAGGAAAAGCAGAAGTATTGTATATTAAGATGCATATTAGTAAATAAGAGATAACTATCATTGTAACATATGTGCCACCAAAAACAAATTCATGGAACAATCAAGAATATAAAGACATGATAGATGACACAATAAGGAGTCCAACGAGAATCGTCAAAGAAAGGAGAAAAGTTATATTAGTAGGAGATTTCAACTGTAAAGAAGTGGACTGGGAAAATTTGTGAAAGTGGTATGGGGAAGAAGCCTGGGAGAAAGATTCTTGAATCTAATGATAGACAATATGATGGACCAGAGAGTAAAGGAATGCACAAGATTCAGAGGAAACGACGAGCCGGCAAGATTGGACCTAGTTTTTACAAGGGGTATACAAATGAATGATGATATAAGATATAAGTGCCCATTGGGAAAGAGTGACCATGCAATATTAGAAATAGATATAGAAGAGGGAAAGGAAGACAGAGACGATTCATACAACAGAGACCGATTAAATTACAGAAAGGCTGATATTGAGAATCTCAAGAACTATTTTAAAAACGTAGACTGGGAGGAGATGGAAAACTCAGAAACAATGCAAGACAAATATAACTTATTTTTGGAAATTTACCAAACAGGAGTCAGGGAATATGTCCCAAAATGTAGACCTAAAGAAGAAGGAAAGAAAGATTGGTTTAATGCTAGGTTTGTCAAGGCAAAGGAGAAAAGAGATGGAGCATGGAAAAGGTGGAGGAGAAATAGGAATCCAGCAAATAAGGAAAACTTCAAAGCAGCGAGAAATGAATATGTTAAGATGAGGAAGGAAGAGGAAAAGAACTTTGAAAAAGACATTGTCGAAAAATGGAAGGAGCAACCAAAATTGTTCAATTGATTCATAAATGGAAAAATTAGGCAAAAAGAAACAATAGAAAGGTTAAAAGGAGAGAACGGGATGGTGGAAGACCCAAAAAGTATGGCAGAACTATTAGATAAAAAATTCCAGGAGATCTTTACTAAGGAATCCAAATTTGAGAGGCCACAGAGTAATAGAGAGACAATCTATATGAAAGAGATTAAAGTAACCAAGCTTGAAATAAGAGTTAATGAAGGAACTGGATGAAGAGAAGGCAATAGGACCAGATGAAGTCTCAGGCAGAATACTGAAAGAATGTAGGGAAGAACTAGCAAGTTCTATATACATCATAAAATACTCAATGGAAAATGGAACAGTACCAGTAGAATGGAAAAGAGCTGAGGTGGTTCCCATATATAAAAGCGTAAGGAAGGAAGAACCTTTAAATTACAAACCGGTATCACTAACAAGTGTATTATGCAAGATGTGTGAAAGAATTATAAAGAAACAATGGATCGAATTCCTTGAAGACAACAAATTAATATCAAATAGCCAATTTGGTTTTAGAAAAAGACGGTCTTGTGTAACTAATTTGTTGAGTTTTTATTCTAGAATAGTTGATATAATACAAGAGAGAGAGGGATGGGTTGACTGTATTTATTTGGATTTAAAAAAGGCGTTTGACAAAGTGCCACATGTAAGATTACTGTGGAAGTTAGAGGAGAAGGGTGGCTTAAAAGGAAGCACATTGAGATGGATAGAATATTATTTGAGGGGGAGAGAAATAAAGACGGTAGTTAAAGATACGAAGTCAAAGTGGAGAGCAGTAGAAAGTGGAGTGCCACAGGGGTCAGTATTGGCACCAATACTTTTCCTCATTTATATTAATGACATGCCAGAAGGAGTGAACAGCTACATAAATCTGTTTGCGGACGATACGAAACTGTGCAGAGTTATAAAACAAAAGGAGGATTGTGAAATACTGCAAAAAGACCTAAATAAGATCTGGGAATGGAGTAAGAAGTGGGAAATGGAATTCAATGTGATCAAAAGCCATTTTTTTATTTATTTTTTTTTTTTTTACGTTTTTTTTTTTTTTTTACGTTTACGTAGGGAAGAGGGGGAAAAAAAAGAAAGTTAGAAAAAGGCCCACTTGAGCGCTGGCTCTCCAAAGAGTACAAAAAGTGCCAAAACCGTCAGCCAGAATTAGGGGAGCAAATGCCTCGATACCTCCCTCTTAAAAGAAGATAAGTTGTAGGAATTCGGAAATATAGATGCAGGGAGGGAGTTCCAGAGTTTACCAGTGAAAGGGATGAATGATTGAGTGTATTGGTTAACCCTTGCATTAGAGAGTTGGACAGAATAGGGATGAGAGGAAGAAGAAAGCCTTGTGCAGCATGGCCGCAGGAGGAGGGGAGGCATGCAGTTAGCAAGATCAGTAGAACAGTTACCATGAAAATAGCGATAAAATATAGAAAGGGATGCAACATTTCGGCGGTGAGAAAGAGACTGAAGACAGTTAGTCAGAGGAGGGGAGTTGATGAGACAAAGAGCTGATTCCACCTATCAAGCAAAGCTGTGTTACTGGAACCCCCCAAACATGCGAAGAGTACTCCATACAGGGACGGATAAGGCCCTTATACAGAGTAAGCAGTTGGAGGGACGAGAAAAACTGTCGGAGACGCCTCAAAACACCTAATTTTATAGAAGCTGTTTTAGCAAGAGATGAGATGTGAAGTTTCCAGTTAAGATTATGAGCAAAGGACAGACCGAGGATATTCATTGTGGAAGACGGAGACAGTTGAGTGTCATTGAAGAAGAGGGGATAGTTGTCTGGAAGGTTGTGTCAAGTTGATAGATGGAGGAATTGAGTTTTTGAGGCATTGAAAACTACTAGATTTTCTCTGCCCCAATCGGAAATCTTAGAAAGATCAGAAGTCAGGCGTTCCGTGGCGTCCCTGCGTGATCTGTTGATTTCCTGAAGGGTTGGACGTCTCTGAAAGAATGTGGAAAGATGTAGGGTGGTATCATCAGCGTAGGAGTGGATAGGGTAAGAAGTTTGGTTAAGAAGGTCATTAATGAATAATAGAGAGTGGGTGACAGGACAGAACCTTGAGGAACACCACTATTAATAGGTTTAGGAGAAGAACAGTAGCCGTCTACCACAGCAGCAATAGAGCGGTCGTAAAGGAAACTTGAGATAAAGTTGCAGAGAGAAGGATAGAAGCCGTAAGAGGGCAGTTTTGAAATCAAAGCTTTATGCCAGACTCTTATCAAAAGCTTTTGATATGTCTAACGCAACAGTATAAGTTTCACCGAAATCTCTAAAAGAGGATGACCAAGACTCAGTAAGGAAAGCCAGAAGATCACCAGTAGAGCAACCTTGATGGAAGCCATACTGGTGATCAGACAGAAGATTGTGAAGTGACAGATGTTTGAAAATCTTCCTATTCAGGATAGATTAAAAAACTTTAGACAAGCAAGAGATTAAAGCTATAGTATGGTAGTTTGAGGGGTTAGAACGGTCACCCTTTTTAGGAACAGGCTGAATGTAGGCGAACTTCCAGCAGGAAGGAAAGGTAGAAGTCGATAGACAAAGTTGGAAGAGTTTGGCCAGGCAAGGTGCAAGCACAGAAGCACAGTTTTTGAGAACAATATGAGGGACCCCATCAGGTCCATAAGCCCTTCGAGGGATTAGGCCAGAAAGGGCATGGAAAACATCATTACGAAGAATTTTGATTGTAGACATGAAATAGTCAGAGGGAGGAGGAGAGGGAGGGACAAGCCCAGAATCGTCCAAGGTGGAGTTGTGATTAAAGGTTTGAGAAAAGAGTTCAGCTTTAGAGACAGAAGAGATGGCAGTGGTGCCATCGGGATGAAATAAAGGAGGGAAAGATGAAGAAGTGAAGTTATTTGAGATGTTTTTGGCTAGATGCCAGAAGTCACGAGGAGAGTTTGAGTTTGAAAGATTTTGACATTTCCTATTTATGAAAGAGTGTTTGGCAAGTTGAAGAACAGACTTGGCATGATTCTGGGCAGATATATAAAGTGCATGAGATTCAGGAGATGGAAGGCTCAAGTACCTTTTGTGGGCAACCTCTCTATCATGTATAGCACGAGAACAGGCTGAGTTAAACCAAGGTTTTGAAGGTTTAGGTTGAGAAAAAGAATGAGGAATGTACGCCTCCATGCCAGATATTAACACCTCTGTTATGCGTTCAGCACAAAGAGATGGGTCTCTGGCACGGAAGCAATAATCATTCCAGGGAAAATCAGCATAATACCTCCTCAGGTCCCCCAAACTGGCAGAAGCAAAACGCCAGAGGCACCTTCGCTTTGGGGATCCTGGAGGATTGGAAAAATAGGACAAGATACAGAAATGAGATTGTGATCGGAGGAGCCCAACGTAGAAGAAAGGGTGACAGCATAAGCAGAAGGGTTAGAGGTGAGGAAGAGATCAAGAATGTTGGGCGTGTCTCCAAGACGATCAGGAATACGAGTAGGGTGTTGCACCAGTTGCTCTAGGT